>NW_020210386.1:418-1047 GCF_003070985.1 Temnothorax curvispinosus | reverse complement strand
GAACGGTAAATGAAAAGGAAAAACTTTTTAACCATATTATATGCATTCATTTATCATGTAGCGCATTATACACAATAGTATCCAAAGCGTAGGCTAATAATTCGCAATCAGTAATCGAATTTTTATCATAAACGTCACGCAAGATTGTAACTGCGTTACATTTATCAGTGATACAATTTTGACGTAAAATTGTTACAAACTGTTTGAATTTTTTTCTTACGCCGTGAACATTTTGACATAGTTGAAAATACACATTCTCGACGCAATGTTCTAGTTCGAACAGGAAGAGTACAGTTGACAGTTTCATGTACAAGCTGGTGCCGCACGACGTCAATTTTACAATATCTGCGTCACGTATTTTAACAAGCTCCAGATCTCGAAACGTTAGCGATGATGGTGCCGATGACTGCACGAGTCGCTGTATATCTGCACGTTTTTCGATGAATGTCACCCACGTTGCATGTAGCAGAATTATCCGATTGCCTCGGTTATTGCCAATAAGTATATCCTCAGAGGACATAGGTCCCGCGTTGATTCCAACATCCAAAAATTTATACGCTGTTGATGTCAAGGCAAATCTTTTTCCCAAAATACGTGGCGTGTAGCGGGGTTTATCAAAACAAAAAATA
>NW_020210386.1:0-318 GCF_003070985.1 Temnothorax curvispinosus | reverse complement strand
ATATATGAAAATTAGCGGTACTTACTCATTGTGCTGTTTCTCGCACGTTTCGTCTTGAATCGGAACGTAGTAGTTCGCACCATGAGTGTTCATCGTATCTGGAGGCTGTTTGCGACGTACTCGAACCGTATCGAACTCTTGACTATGCTCTAGAATCCTCATAGACCATTTATACATATCCAAAACTGCAAATCTTGCAAAAATAGCGCCAATGTACGGCTGCTGCATGGTGACCACCACCACAATCCACATATACGTTAAATGTGATATCTTTGTCAAGAATATTCGTGATGAGATCACCTCATCGGGCATCAAATA
>NW_020210385.1:0-5949 GCF_003070985.1 Temnothorax curvispinosus | reverse complement strand
ATTAATTGAGAGAGAGATAATAAAGATTGCGCTATTCTTTCCTTAACCGATGTACAGATAGATTTAAGTGCGCGTAACAGAATGAAGATATTCGATATGAATTACCTGAGCGAGATAGCTTTGATATTAGCGATATTGTTTTTTGCCGCGATGGTAATCTTATTCTATTACGAATTACATCGGATAACTCAGTCAAACATGTAAGAAGCGCGAATTGCTGTTTTGAATTACGATAAAGTAATTATTCGCGTATTCGATATTGTTTTGATATGTAGAGTCATATTTTGTGTGAAAGATGAGAGTTTCGAGATTTCGTGATGATAAAAACGATTGCGCGATAGCGAAAGCAATATTACGAAATAAGGCATCGAAACGTCCAAGAATGACATTAAGTTACTTAATTGGTGCTCATAGGCGCAAATATAAAGTTTTTGTGCGAGCGAAACCACGCGTTACATATGCGTGCGCAAAGGGTTCAGATTAGGCGAAATTCTTATCCTTTGAATTATTTTATGTTTTGAAGATGCAAGTTTCATCAAATAGTTGAGACGAGTCGATCTAGTCGATCCGCGAAGCGATCCGATGGCAATTGCGGAAAATAGCTTGAAAGGGTTAAGACTCATGTACGCGCGGAAGAGACAACTTTTGGAATAATTGATCAATCGAGTTCTACTAAAGTTTATATCGTTTCTTACAACCAAATGAAGCGAATTATATGATTTTTATTTGGATTTCATTGATAACATAGATTTTCATATTGTAAAATCGAAAACTTGAACCAAGCGATAAATGGTTATTGTAACGATAGATTTGTGTTTAGGGAGATTAATGAAGCGAATCCATATACTTTTTATGTTAAATTTCGTGATATTATAGAAATTCACAAATTTAGACGAAACTTTGCAAAAATCTTAAATATCCTACATTGTCGCGATATTTTGATTTGTATTACTTCAATTAACGCTAAGAAGTGATATTCAGTGGAAAAGCATTGAATTTTCAAGCGAACTTAGAAATTTGTTCAACGACACTTGTGATAGCTAAAATCCATAATTCGGATAAATCACCGATTGTTGCGGTGAATTCTCACTTAAAGCAATAAACCAAAGAGTGTTGCACGATAATTAATTCAGATTTCAATTTAATTAACATAGTCGCATATCGACGTGTTCGCCTGAAGATCAACTTGCTTGATTTCATATTTTATCGTTTTATGACGAAGGATTAATGTTCAATAATGCAAAATAAAGCCATTTAACATCGCAAAGCGAAAATCGAGTCTTTATTAAAGGAGATGACCCGAAACCGTAGATTTCGTAATTTCAATGATGAAACGAATTAAATTGCATTACAAGCATTTGATTGACGTCACATATGATTGTAGACAAAGTTAAATTTGCAAAATGTTCGTATTTCGAGATATTTATTATCGTAGGTCAGTACCTCGATTCGATTACCGTGAGTTTAACGTCGAAATTAACGACAGGAACGGTAATACGACCACATTTCTCGTTACATGGCGTTATTTTTATAGCGGTTATTGCGTTTTAACAGTTTATTACCGAAGTACCTGAAAAGGGGAAATTTTGCGTTTATTGATACTTACCTGTTTTTACATGAATGATTATCATTTGAAATACTTACCTGATAATGATTATGGTGATCCAGCGTGGAAACAGCGTACCTGAAAATAAAAGAGAATTAATGAGATGATTTGAAAATAAAGTTTTGCAATGCGTTATATACGAAATAAAACGTGAAGATTTAACGTAATTGTGATAAAGTAAAGTATTTGGCATTAAAATGATTAAGTTTTAAGTAATTCGGGTGCGTAAAGAAATATTAACATGGATCGTCATATAAAAGTATATTTGCGTTAAAATTAAGAAGCATTGCTGAAAGAAATACGCGCATATCGTATATTCGTCATTCTCGATATTTTAATGTTGAAATTATTAATTTCATACCTTCTCATAATGTTGCGTAGCAGCGCAGGAAATTTCCTGTTAGCCAGTTTTTGTGGGCATAAAAAGTTGTTGACGACGACGAGTAACGGAAAAAGAGAAGGACAGATATACGATAGAGCGAGAGGGAGAGCGCCTGGCGTGATGGGCGTGTTCACCCGAGCGCCGACTGCGCATGCGAGAACCCGAAGTGGGGACGCTGAGGGGAGACATCGAGGTCTTTCTTCGAGCGATCTTCGTAGCGAACGGACGTGTTTCGTTGTGCTGTGCGTAATACTTATAAGAAATTCGTTATTCGAGAACCGAATCACCCGATTTAGGAAAGACAAGTTTCGCGATACGCGATTACTTATCAAAAGTCTTGAAAGTACGTCGTCAACAACTCTTCATCGTACGCGTTCGCGAATATATACACCGAGTTTATTTTCGATAATCACACATCAATCGAAAGACTGTACCCGGGCGACACCCGTAAAGTGTTCATATTTATATTTCCGCTAATTTAACAATAAATGTTTATATTATTTCGTTAAATTGATACGAATAATACTTATTTTGCGGAACATTCCTTTATCCTAATCCTTGAGACTTTTATGGACCGAGTGATTGTGCGCGACTTTCGTCAAGGACTTCGTCTATTATCGCACATATCCGAGAAGAGTAATCGTCGTAGATCTTGGACAACAGACAGGAAGGAAGGAAGTTTCCGGGCCTTTGATTGCATCGTTGGTCATATACGTTCTGCGTTATTACGTTAAACGCAGTGGCGACCGATAATTTCAACTCAAAGTGAGTCTCTATTAATATAAGACCGCGAGTTCGGTCACAACCTCACCGTAGGTCAGCTTCCTCCCGAGGATTCTCACCGTCGTCCCAAGGGTCAGAAGATAACCGCCAGGAATTATCGGAGCTCAGGGATATCGTGACGAAAAGATTCCGACGCAAACGCTATCGAGGACGATCCAAGAGTGTCGCCGAAAATTCGCTCGATGGCGGAATCGATAACGCGCCCCACCCCGGGCGTGCGCGGCCCCTCGGCGCTATAGCGCGGACCAATTAGGGGTGAGCTCGCAGACTCGCGGTGTATCCTTGCGCAGGGCCGACGATCACGGCTCCCTTAGGGCGTTTAATGGGCCCTTCGCTCGCGCGGTGATTTTCCGGGATTTTTTCCGACAGCGGACGCGACGCTAGTTTTTCCGGTGCTCCTCCGCCTCGGGCGCCCGGAATGGTGGCCATCCATCCCGGAGTCCGGTCTGTAGCGGTGGATGGCAGGTGGCTTTGTTTTACCCCGGTACCTGGGGCCCTGCTAGCTACGGGTCCGTCCGCCGCTGCATCATGCGCCGCGCGCGTGCCTTCCCGTATTCCTTTGCTTTCGGCGGCCCGCGAGTTTCGCTTCGATCCGCTCCGGCGATTTATTCCTCGGCTCGATTCCCCTGGTCGGTTCCATCACCCGTACTTCCTCGTAGGAAATCGGCGTCTCGCCTCGGTGAGGCGCCGCACAGTATACAAAATAGAAAACAAAGGGATCAGAATAACGTAACGCGATTACAAAATGCCACTGGAGATCTTGCATCGACTCGGTCAACCGTCCTCGGACGATAAAAAGTCGCGATACCCTTTGTGACGGCGGCGGGGCGCTGTAACGATGCAGCGAAACTGCAACGTCACAGTGCATATATGCATATACATGTGGGGTAATCGGAATATTTCACACGAGAGCGTTTGCTCTGAGTCGAATCCAGAACCGCGGCGGGGACGCGATGGACATTGGTTCTATTTTTTTTTAATTTTTTTAATTTTTTAATTTTTAAAAATTTTTTAAATTTTTCTTTATTTTATAGTTTTTTTGTGGTACGAACGTATTTACATTTAATTGTTACTTGCGACTTTGTTTTCTTCTCGTTTGAGGTTTGATAAATTCATTCTGCAATAACAAATTTCCTGAGGCAGAAAACTCAAAAATATTTTCGAATTCAAACGGGTTTTTTGTCGATTTTGACATCATCCTTGTGTCATTCTGCCTTCTTTTACTGCAAATATTATGGCTCTATTGTTCATTATCCGGCTTTCTGTTTTCTTGCACGGTTGGGAATTACATATGTAATTTGCTATTACTTTTCGAGCAACCGGCATGTCTTTTTTGCTAAATCTCATGGCCGATCCAGACGCTATAATGTACGCCCAAAGACACACATGGACGCCACAATTCCCACCGATACGTTCATCTATTATTTGTGATGGGACGTCAATGGGAGTATGCAGGGTCCATTTGTGCCAGTCAATATCTTGACAGACGTCCACTATAAAATTGCATATTTTGGTCAATATTTTATAATTCGGAGTACCATGCAGTGAATCGTAGTAGACCAGAATCTTATGTGCGGGTATTATCATCAGCGAAGTCCAATGTTCCGCGTAATTCATGGGTATCAACCACACAGGACACTCGACAATTGCTACTTTCAATTCCCACTTTCGGAATCCTTCACTTGCAAAATGGATTCTACGAAATGTGTATCGAAGCAAGTGATCGAAAGCTGTTTGCTTTCGGCCACGCGTAGCAGAAAATTAAAAAAAAAACATTTGTAATATTGTCGTCGAGATATTGTTTGGACATTTCGAACGGCATTAATGTTTCGAAATCTTGGGGTACTATCGCGAAGCCATTTACATTTCGTGTGATATTGGGGAAGTTTTTTGAGTATTCTTGAACTTTATTAAAGAAATCTGTAAAGGTTTCTGGTTTTATAGAAATCTCTTCTAGCAAACATTTTTCTGATGTATCCAGTTCAGAAGTTTTTTTCAAAACGTCAATTGAATGGTCGTTGTTGCTCTTTGCCTTTACAAATTTTGGCTGTCGGAAATATCTATTACTGTTATCTGTTTTTTTGTTTTTTTCCATGTTTCAATAGCTATCTCATTTTCCTTAAGAAGGACTGGTTCTTTCTGGCATTTTTCTTCTTTTTTTGTTGTAAGTGGAAACTCACTTTTAACCTTCCCTCGACGAAGAAATACTGTTCTTGAATAAATCGCGGAGCTGGTATTCGTTTTTTGGAATCGAATAGATCGTGATTGAGAATTTTGAAATAATTTTCCACTGGAGCATTGCTGTTACGATTTAGCCCAAACCTTGCAACCGCACGCTTCCCAATCGAGACCCCTTCGTGAAGGGGCACACCAAATGGTCTTCCGTAGGACAAAGTTGGAGATAGCCACGAGAGGACGACCACATCCATGGACAGGAGGACAAGCCGAGACAGCAGAAGAAACGGCATAAAGGCGCTCCGAGGATGGAGAGGGCCAGACCCTTGTGTTGCGAACCCATCCAGCGCAAATGCGTAAACTAATTGAGAAAATTAGTATATAAGATAGGCGACTAAGATCACCGGGCAGCGGCCCAATTAGAATTAAGGTTTCATGAACCGATCCAGTAATTTTAGTTTGTTTGATACACGGCTTAAGCCTTAAAAACATTTATTTTCCTTTTGCGTGCGCGAATCGGCGCAAAAGGCGCACGGTATAGGCTAAGAGCCACACACAATCTTCAGAAGAGCTAACCCGGCCGGATAGCAGTCAAAGGAGAAAAGCAGGGTAGACCACGGGACTTGTCCGATACGAGGTAAGAGCATTAGCGCGAAAGACTAAGTTCTAACTCAAATCCGAGTCATAGTATAACAGCAGAGCAAGCCACGAGACTTGTCCGACGCGAAGATAAAGCGTTAGCGCAACACGCGAAAAACTAAGTTCTGACTCAAATCGGAGTCAGAGTAGAACAGCAGAGCAAGCCACGGGACTTGTCCGACGTGAAGGTAAAGAGTTAGTGCGACACGCGAAAAAGTTCTGACTCAGATAAGAGACAAATCCTGAAAGCAAGTTAAGTCGATGGGGCGGTCAGACACGGGGTTAAAGTATTAGCGCGACAAGCGAGAAACTAAGTCCTGGCCCACATAGGGGCCTAAGCAGATAGACAGGCTAAGTCGGCGGC
>NW_020210384.1:0-8138 GCF_003070985.1 Temnothorax curvispinosus | reverse complement strand
ATATGCTTAATTTATAAGTATAACAATATAATTATAATTTTTTAATAAAGTTTATCTTACATGAATTCTATTCATATTTAAAATTCGAAGCGTATAGACTCCAATGGAAATCCACGAATATAAAAAACGGGCTAATTAAGAACCAAGCGTGGTAAATGATGTGCGAAAGTTTTATTTTTATTTCTATTTTACATATCTTCCAACCTTGACTGTGCGCCGACTGTCGGCAGATAAAGGTTGGAAGATATGTAAAATAGAGATAAAAATAAAGCTTTCGTGCATCATTTACCGCGTTGGTTCTTAGTTAGCAATAAAAGATTTAATCACAAAGAATTACAGAGATAACAGTACAAAATAAAAATATTTTATTAAAATACATAAATTTTTCTTGTAAAAAAACTTGGCGTTGCTAGACCTCGAAATTTTAAATAAATAAGGACAACAATAAATAAAAATAATTCAGAGAAGAATGCGATAGGAGTAATATTAAATGATTATACTGTTACGCCCGTGCTGGACACTGAGTAGAGAAGTCGCGGAAAGCTGTGAAGCGCGCTCCTTGACAACGGGAGTTTGTTGATGGATTTATTGATTTTATGTCTGGCGGATTTTTGGAATCCGCACGCGTTCTGTTTTACGAGCTTGAAATAAACGCATTTCTTAAGTTCTTTTGAGTTCTCTTTTCTTTTGCGAGTTCCGCGAAATACGTGCGCGAGTGTGGAGTGCGCGACAGTGTTACGGCGCGACGGCGAGCTTACTCGACGAGCGTAACAATACATATAAACCAGTCCCGTCAAAATAAACGCTTCTACACACAGGAAAATGTCATTCTACAGCCAAGAAAAGCAATTACTTATTTTATTTTATTTATTTTATGTTAATGTAGGACTAGCTGGAGTAGCGGCCTCGATCGCATCAGCTGACAATGAGTTAGAGCGAGAAAGAGGGAATAATTTTCTCTCTCTCGCTCGCTAGCTCGGCGCGCCGGACTTGGCCGCGGCGACAGCTGTCATTTGACGACAATAAATAAAATACTGCAGTTTATATATATAAAATGACACCTCAGCGCCCTAGGGCAAACGTGTAGGACCAATATTGTGTAAATAGAACTAAGATTTAACGCCTAGAAAAAAAGATATTGTAAAAAGAAGGTTTACATGCAGAGGCACATGCAAAGTGTTATCGGACTCGGTACTATGCGGTAGCGTGTGGAAGAATAAAAGTAATATTTTTGTATGAATATTACTTTTATTTCACAATCGTTGCAAATACATTAAAATATAAGCGTGTCTAAATATGTGCCAAATATTTATTTTACGTAGAAAACAATACATTATCTATGTATATAAAATAGTTAAAAAATTAGTAAAGAACAAGAATAAAAAAAGAAATTGAACAGCGTAGGTTGCGATTCCGCGTTCCTAATATTACTTATTCTCACTTTTACTGAATATGCCATATATGTAGTATAACATACTATCGATCGCTCCATATTCCAAGCATGTATTATTTTCTATGTAAAATAAATATTTAGCACATATTTAGACACGCGAATATTAATATATTTGCAACGATTGTGAAATAAAAGTAATATTTATACAAAAATATTACTTTTATTCTTTCACAGGCTACCGCCTGCCAGCGATTCTGTATTTACGAACACTGCGGCCGCGGCCAAGGCCAACGTGCCGAGCGAGCGAGCTCTGATTCAGCTGATAATCGACACGGATAGATTTATTTTCGATGTGGATTCACGTAAATGCAAGAGAATAAAAATCGGTGATTAGTCCATTATTATACATATCTTCTTCTTGTAACTAACTTTACTCGTAAAGAACTCAAAAGTGATATGTATATTTTTTCTGAATGTAAAAATTTCTTATGTATTCTTTATTTTCTTATAATGAAACGAAGTAGTATTATATAAGAACTGATATAAATAATAAAGAATAAGAAAAAGTGAAAAGATAATCTATTACATAGTTTTATATGCTTTTCCTAATAAGAAATATGTATAACCCTTACAGAAAAGTATTATTGACTAAATACTTAAAATCTCAGTGATTTAATACTGTCAATATTTATTTGGGAAATACTGGGAAAATACTGGTAGTGATAAATATTATAGGTAGTGATTAGAAGACTGATTTCATTTCAAAATACCCAGGTAGCAGACAGTCGTCATAATGACGTAATTCTTACGTCATTTTATGACGTATGTTACGTCATTTATTCCTAAAGTTTAACGTAAAAATGACGTATTTTTCACGGTTCTAAGTCACATTCCAACGACGTCATTTTCTGACGTTTTATTGACGGCAAAAATAGGTCCAATGTACGACATACCGGTTTCCAGAAATGTTTTTTTATGAAATTAAAATTTTAAAATGTCTACTTGATAAACGTTTATTAAAAAATGTTCTTTTTCTTTATTTAAGAAAAAAAAGCTTTTTTTAACTGTTTCGTTACATGCCATGTGCGTATAGCCGCTCTCAAGGCGGTCACCCATCCTAGCACAGTACCGCGTCCGAGTCGCTTGACTTCGATGATCCAGTGGACAGTGACGATCTTCTCACCCTGATGCTTCCTTATTAACTGTACTTGTCTATAACAGGTACATCTTTAAAGTGTTCAAAAATCTTGTAATGATATCTTCTTGATAGTTATAACACTGCATGAAATAGTTGTCATAAAACTATAATTACACACGCAACTAGATCCACTTATACCATAAATTTACCACGTCAATCATAAAGTTACGAAACATTTTATAAATGTAGGAATATTCCTGTGAAAAATACTGTGAAAAATATGTCATTTTTACGTTAAACTTTAGGAATAAATGACGTAACATGCGTCATAAAATGACGTAAGAATCACGTCATTATGACGACTGTCGCCTACCTGGGTAGTCAATTAAACGTCTATATAATGTCATTTTACAAAGTCTTTTTGACGTATTAAAACATGACGTTAAATATACGTCACTTAATCGACGAATGACGTTACTGACCAATTATGACCAAATATTGACGTCAAAATGACGAGTGCTTGCTACCTGGTATCGAGTCGTTGAATAATTGTATTGAAAGAATAGCAAATATTTTGTTTACTTTGTAAGTAATAATGTAATAAGATGTAAATATTTAATGAATGTAATTACGTTTTTTTTAAATAATTTGGGAAAAAATTCAAAATTTATAGAATTTGTATTAGAATTTAACGGAGGTTTGTAGATCGATGCTCACCTGGAATGCAGCTCCAGATCTAAATGTGACAAATAAAGTTCTTTGCAAAGTTTATAACCGGCCAAGTGCGATGACCTCATTCTTTTAATGCTCTCGATAGCTTCCGCAGGTAATGGCTGCTTCGTTTTGTAATGTTCGGAAATTTTTTGCAACATGAATGTTTCGTACAACCTACATCGAATATATTAACTCATTAATTAATTACAATATTAACGGTAATATAAGACCCAAGGAGCGCCAATGCGCGTATAACGTGCTTTTAATGCGCGTACAATTGCATTGGCTTCAAAACCACATTAATTGTGTGTTCAAAATGCGCACATTCAAATGCGTAATTAATGTAAATTGAGCATTCAATTTATAAATGACAGGTTTTATAAAATATTTAAATGAGTAGCTTCTGACTCATTATGGGACATTTTATTTAAGTTTTAAATTTTAAATAAATTGAATTTTAAATAAAGGACATTTATCATGTCAAAAATAAAGATATTCTCTAAATAAGAATGTTTTTTTCTTCTGTGATAGCTGTACTGGAATGTGCTCACAGCAATGCTTAAAAGCTGGGCACGAAGAACAATTCCTATATAGTACAGAGTTCACTAGCTGTTCGATTGGGCTCCTTGATCAATGAGCGTAGGTACACTTTTTGGTATGCGCTTCCATAATATGCATTAAATGCGCATATAATGCGGGACAAATATCCGCATTTAATGGAAAGTTTAATGTACATTCAAAGCGCATTATACGCGCATTGGCGCTCCTTTTGGGGAGTATTAAAATAAAAATAAAATAATTAAATGAAGAAAATAAATAAAGGAATAACTTTATTTCATACCAGTTCTCCATGAAGAAATCGCAAATGAATACCGCGTCCCATTCCACAAACGACAATCCGGCAGAATACTCCCGTAGACCGTAGACCGTAGTTAGCAAATGTTGCAAAGCGTGTCCAAACTGTAATGTGCAAACAATCATAAAAAATTAATTATTTTATGAACATATACATACCAATCCATTACAATTTTACAAACAATAGCCTATTACCTTCTGAAAGAGAACCTGCACGTCGCTGATGGAGAGCAGGGAAGGTTTGTCGCCTATCTGTTAGAATATATGTACATCTATATTGTACGATAGTCAAATTTAATAATATTATACGCGAGAATCTGTTGTAAGAAACGTTAATATTAGTCACGTTGGCACCGTAGCTGGCAAACCTGATGATGATGATGAATCGCTATTTATTAGGCGCTCCGGGATTTCTCCCCTCAAGCGCATATACAAAAGAAATAGAATACAAAATGACAAAAGTAACAACAATAACAAAAAAATAAGTATATCTATAACGAGAGAAAAAAAAATAGAGAAAAAGAGGAAAAAAATAACAAAATAGAAGAATCGCTATTACTGAACTTGTGGCTGTGTTAAGTAAATATTTAAATAAGTCGCACTTGAAAATCCCCTTCGTGGAGGCATTACGCAGGTCTAGTGGTAAGCTATTCCATAATTCGGCCGCGAAACTAATAAACAATTTTTTAAACAGTTCCGTCCTACATTGAGGTAAGGACAACGACTTCGGGTGAGATCTTGTATCGCGCACTGCCTTGTCGCCCTTGTAAGTAAAAGCTTGGTACAATGATGTGGGTTTCTTAGAATGAAGGATGGAGTATGTTAAGTTACCGACAAAATATAGTCGTCTCTGGTGTACCTTTAGCCACTTGAGCTCCTCAAAATAAGGCGTGATATGTTCGTCCCGTTTAGCCTGACAAACAAATCTAACACAGGTATTCAAGGCTCGTTGCAAGCGCGTATTGTGTTCTCTTGTAATGTCAGTGAAAGTTACGCAACAGTAATCAAAAAGAGGCATGATCAAGGTGCAAACTAACCTTGCACGTAACAGAGGCGGCATAAGATGCTTGCACAACTTAAGCTGGTGTACTGAGACGTTCACTCTGGAAACAGTTTTTGATACCTGTTTTTTCCAAGAGAGTGTATTTGAGATGGTAACCCCCAGGTATAATACCGACTCTACATACGGTATTATGGTGTCGTCCACAACGAGCTATGAGGCAGATCATCTAATGGGAGACCATTAAGATAGCGAACTGTGCCCATGATCATTGCCGTGGTCTTACTTGGATTTAGAGATAGCCGATTTTCCGTCGCCCAGGCTACTATATTGGAAATGTCCTGATTCACTTTTTGCACAGCCTCAGCCAGGTACTTCAATTCCGTATGCAAGTAAATGCACAGGTCGTCAGCGTAGAAATTGTATTTACAGTATCTCAAAACTTTGCTAAAACCACACAGATATAGAATAAACAATAAGGGTCCAAGTACAGAGCCTTGGGGGACTCCAGTAGTCGTTGTCCTCTCTGTCGACATCGCACGCGAGACGGGGTCGCGAACCACCTGCCTTCGATCGTAGAGATAGGAGCACATCCAGCGCAGTGCCGAACATGAAAAACCAAGGTTCCTTAGTTTTTCAATCAATAAATAATGATTTACGTTGTCGAAAGCTTTGGAAAAATCGAAGAAGATTGCAATGGTGACTTTTCTAGCGTCAGCGGCCTGTTTCACGTCGTCAAGAATTCTGATCAGCGCGGTTTGCGTAGAGTGGTCCTTTCTGTAGGCTGCTTGATGAGGATCCAGCAAATCATGGTCGTCCAGATAGGCCTTAATTTGTTCGGCCACAATGTGTTCGAGAGCCTTGGAGACGGTACACAAAATGGAGATTGGCCTGTAATCCTTTAATTGCGATGGACTTTTGACCTTTGGTAAGGGCTGTATTATGGCACTTTTCCATAAGATAGGATAGGCTCCATAAGTTAGACTGAAGTTGAATATATGTGTGACCGTTGAAAGAATACATGGCAAAGCTCTTGAAAGAAGTTTCATTGACAGTCCATCCGCACCGACTGCATCCGACTTGATTCGTGTGATCGCCTTGAGCACTTCTCAGGGCTCAATGTTACCTAGATAGAACTTGGAGTCATCGTATGTTTCCTCACCCAAGTAGAAAGCTGTGGTATTTTGCGCATCCCTATTAGTCCCCGCCGTACCATAAGTGAAAAAGTCCACCAGTTCTTCTGTGGAAAAGAGCAATTTCATTTCTGAGGATTTGTTTTTGATTAATCCTAGATGTTTGAGCCTATTCCAAATAATATTAGGTTCCCTTAAATCTTGAAAAGCATCCTGGTAATAATTACATTTGGCCTTGCGTACTAGCGATTGAACCTGATTACGTAAGTGCTTGTAGTTGTCGTAGTTTGTGTCATTTCTGCATCGTTTCCACTTCCTCCTAGCTATATTTCTCTTCTTTATTTTGTTCTTGATATCGTTGGTCAGCCAAGGAGCAGGCAAGTGCCTAGGATAGACATTGCGTAGTGGTGCATGCTTATCGAAGCATTCTAGAAGGTAGTCATTTAGAATGCTAACCTTGCTGTCTATGTCTTCCGCGGTGAATACAGAACTCCAGTCGTATTCCGCCAGTTCGTTCCAGAAAGTTTCAGGATAAAATGAGCGAAAATCTCTAGCTGTAATGTGACGCCGTTGAAAACGCTCGACTTTCACTTTGTACGTAATGTCAACCAGATCATGGGCAGACAAATAACACGCCTCCTGCTGCCCATACGTAACTAATTTGTCAAGATTGTCGATAACGCATACAACATAAATTCTTACGCGCGGTAGCCTACCGTACGGGTAATCCTATGGCTTTTACCTGCCATGACTACTATCCCATTTCAATAAGACTGAATTTAATGACTTTAGAGAACAGGAGATTAATCTTTGACCTAGCGTTGATTTTTAAAATATTAAATAGTTTTATCGATTGTCCTGACCTTTTAAAAGATATTTATTTAAATGTTCCAATCAGAGACTTAAGACAATCTTCCATCTTTTATGTTCAATATCACCGTACTTTATATGGCGTAAACTCATGTTTAAATAGGATGACTATCTCTGCAAACAACTATTCTAGCTTAGTTGATTTCTTCGGCGGCAATGTGTCTGCGTTCAAGCGGAAACTTATCTGTTTACTCTCCTAACATAACTTTTCTTTTCTAATTGTAATTGTATTTTTACTCTACTTTAGATAAATTTTTATAATCTACTTTCTGTCATGTATACACTAAAGGGTTTACCCCGTAAATAAAGATTATTATTATTATTATTATTAAATCTAACCACGTAGAAGATGTACGCGTGTGATGTGTGGGCCCATATGGTACAAGATGGAAACGCATCGCATCCACCAATAAACGGATCTGCTCCGCGTCGAAAGTCCGCGTGTTGAGGTCCGCGTTGAAATCTCCAAAAACGACAGTGTGCCTGTACAGTGCCGATAATTCGGAAAAATCATTGAAGAATTCCTCAATGTAGCCGCAGTGCGGTGGCCAGTACACTACGGCCAGTAGAATCTTAGAGTTTCCGTCCATAGAATTTTCAGCCATCAAATATTCTGGTTTGCGACAGTAATTTTCCTCGGATTGTCTTAATATCCTGGCGTGGGCATTTCCTCTGAGGTAAAAGGCCACACCTCCACCAGTTTTGCCCATTCTATCCCGTCTAAACACATTGTATCCCTGCAGAAAAACCATGCGATTTGGAATGGATGGTTTAAGCCAAGTTTCAGACATACAGATTATGTGATATTCCGAGTCAACGAAATGTGCTCTGAACTCATCAAGATGTGCAAACAACGACTGGCAATTCACGTGACAAATGCGAATATATTCACCGGAATCCATCACCCGTAATTAATACGCAAAATTCTGTCCTCTATTCTCCGATGCAGAATTGGGCACATCCTTCCATCCAAGGCAGAGTGCGACTGGTCTCCTTGCTTTCCCCACCGTGCACAGTTCCCACATCTTGGAGCCT
>NW_020210383.1:0-3638 GCF_003070985.1 Temnothorax curvispinosus | reverse complement strand
TTCTCCGGCCATTTATGAATTTTCCGCATACTCTCGATATTATTTATCCAATCCTTGGGTCGCACACCTTTACCATCGCCCGTAAAGTTTTCAATGTTCTTACTCAAGTCTGGTATCACATGATATAACGGCACTTCGCTACGCGGCACTTCATTACGCGGTTGCTCATTACGCGATTGTTCATTTAGAAGCGCACGTGCGAGCAGTCGAACCAACATGGTTTCCGTGCTCTCTCCTTCCTCACGTCTGATGGTACGCAGCGCGTTGTCTAATACCGATCGTGGCGTGGATGGCGCCGCCGCACCTAACGCCGCATCGTCGATATCGTGGGTTTCATCGACAGCTACCATCTCCTGATAGTCGTCGTTCGACTCACTTGTATACGATCGTTGCGTACTCTCCACTACCACTTCCGGAAACAATCCTGCGTTCCCGCCAACACCACGGTCCTCCCGCGCTTTTCGGCGCCCGTCGCCGCCATCTTGGTCCCGCGGCCGCATCGTATTTTCTAGATCTTCCCATCGAGATGTTTCGTCTCCGCTATCGTCCGAATCTCGTTTCGTTGCCATCGTTCACTAATCACCGAATTTTTCGAAAACAATCCCACTTCTGAATGTTAACTGAATTGTACTATTGACTCGCGGAATTTCAACTCGGTCTCGAAACTTTGTCGCGGATGGTTTGTCGGTGGCTCGTAGGAGTTCTCGATTCGGAGATTAATAATCACACGAGGGGTCGGTTTTCCATTTTCGTCTTTAATTAAATCACGCTGAATACACTTATTGGAAATACACTCGTTTCGGGCCTCTGCCCTACGCTCTTAGTTCGCGCTTGCTCGTTAATCTCGCGTTACTCTCTCGTCTTTCACGCACCTTCTACCTTCCTAAAGCGTCGTCTACAATGGCAGCAAGAGTATGCAGTAAGACGTAAGCAGTAAGCTATTGACCAACTACAATCAATTATTCTTGAATTGTAAAAATACCATTAGTCAATAACTTACTGCTTACGTCTTACTGTATACTCCTGCTGCCATTGTAGACGACGCTTAACTCTCTGACTCTCTCTAACTCACTGACTCTCTTACACACACACACACGCTTACCAACGCTCATGCTCTAGTGCCATCTCGGCTCACTCCCTCGCTCGCTCATTGGTTGTCGCCATTACTCCCTATAACGCTCCGTCTCATCGTCTCATTCGCTCGCTTACAATCGCTATCGTTATCAATATGGAAAAGTTAATGGAAATATTGAGTGGCAATAAGATGAATGGAAACGCAATGGCAAGATTCGAATGACAACTTTTTCCATACAGGCGTAATGGAAACTGCCAATGACTCATGAAGGATAAAATTTGTATGGAATTTTTTTACTTTCAGCCACCGACGAGATACTATTAAAGACCGACAACCCTGGGTAAATTTTCGTGACTGCCCGGGGGTCCGGTAGTAATTAAAGAATACTGACATTATCGATTGTTTTGGCTATTCGACTATTCCAAAGACGGGAGTTTTACCTTATATAATCACTGTTTTATCATCAGAAATGTACAAATCTTTTATCATCGACGAGATGGTAATAGCTAAAAGTGTATGAAAGATAAAACAGAAATTAGCATATGAGTTGCCATAAATAAGAAAATATTTTATAATTTTTTCAATATTTGTATCTTTTTATATCTTTTTGATGTAATTGACAATTATATATATGAAAATACTTTACAATAAATATATATAAAGAAATAATATATATATATATATATATATATATATATATATACCGGGTGTAACAAAAAGGTCGGGACCCTGGATTATCTCGGAAAGTTGACGTTTTCGGAAGAAATGTTTTATACAAAAGTTGTTTGGATCGAAGGGGCACATAAGATGGTGCCATTGGTTTCACCTTGGATGATCGTTTAAAGCTCACGTGAACGAAACCTTTAATTTCTTAAGTGGAAATCCCTATTTTTCAATGCATATTCTTGCAGTTAATCTCGACAGCTTTTCAAAACACTATAATAAAGTATTTTTTTATTAAGAACTTTTGGAATTATAAGACTTGAAAGTTCTAGTATTTTGACATAAAATACAAAATATCTTGTAAAAAATTAAGTTTTCAGTAATGTTACCTTAACACTTTTATGAACAGAATAATGAGACAAATCAATTGGTATAAAAAAGGCATATTTTTTTTAAGAAAAAATATGTAATTTGCAACACGCATCTGCATACTTTTTTTTAAAAGCAACTATGTCTTTTTTATATAGACTAGACATCACAGACGCGCGCTTCGCGCGCGCTATTTAGCTTTAATATTACACACAACTGTCAAAATATGCTATGACAGCCGCTCACGAAGTTAGCGCAGCAACAGAATCAATCAGCATCGCGGAAAAGAGCCAACAAAGCAATTCGTCATGGGTTGCGACTGTGTTTTTACACGACTTGAAGGGTTCTGTTCGGGGCCGCTAGGTAAGCGCAACAGTCGAACTCGACTATTGCGCTTACCTACCCAGCAAACAAAAAAAGATTGAAAAGAATTAAAACGGGATTGCCAGGAATTCAATTAAGGACTTTCTGAATTCCATTCTGTCCAAAAAAGGGATTGAAATAGTTTCAATATCATGGAATTCCTTATTTTGGAAAGAATTTGTCTTTTTTGAATCCCATTCAATTCCGACACAAAAATATTATACCACTGAATGCCAGGTTAGGGATTGGAAAGTTTCGTGATGAATTCCATTGAATACCATTGATTCCGTTAACGAAATGAATACCACTGAATGCCAGGTTAGGGATTGGAAAGTTTCGTGATGAATTCCATTGAATACCATTGATTCCATTAACGAAATGAATACCATTGAATGCCAAACTAGGAATTAAAAATTTCCGTATTGAATTCCATTGAATTCCGTTTATTCTGACAATAAAATGAATACCATTGAATGCAGGATAGGGATTGAAAAGTGTCCGTGTTGAACTCTGTGGCGGTACACGCCACCAATAGTACACGCCCGCGCGGTATCTGCATTACCGGCAGTTCGCGTCGACGCCGCTAGGCGTCGCATCGCCGGAGCATCTTCTCGAGTTCAAAGTTTCGTCTCGACCGCTATGTAAAGGGATCCCCTACGGTGCCTGACAGATCTTACAAATCTCATTTTCGGGCTAATTGCCCGTCGGCAGTAGTGCGTGTAATGGCCTTAGGCATACACAAAAGCTCACCGACGAACAACGGCGCTTGGTCGCCCAACGGAGGCGCGAGACGTTTTCTAAACCATCTAATGCCATGCAATTTCATAACCTTTACGGATTCCATAGGATTGGATGGAATTGAAATTTTTCTTTTTTGGATTCCATGGGATTGGACCATCTCATTTCGAATCCCATCTAATTTCATCTAATTCCGCCAAAAAAGGGATTCAAAAGTATTAACAAATTTCAATATCTTTTAATCCTTTTGCGTTTGCTGGGAACCGCTATTTTATGGTTTCCGTCTGTTTCGTGTGATGAAATGAGTGATTCCATGAAAGAAAGAAATCGTGGAGTCAACAGGACGTAACACATATTTATCGAATATTTCAATACCAAACGAGAAAAAAAAATCAAAGCTTTGGTAAATATACCGAATAGGAAACCCACC
>NW_020210382.1:0-1059 GCF_003070985.1 Temnothorax curvispinosus | reverse complement strand
TATAATACAAATTTATAAAATTTTTTGATAGAAATTATATTTTTTAAATATATAGAGTATAATATAAATATCAAATTATCTTTAAAATAAATTAACTTTAAATAATAATTTATATCTTTAACTTCTACTTAAGAAATTTCGGCTTAAACAATTCATTTAACAAAAAGAAATAGAATTTATACTATATAAATATATATATATATATATAATGTATCTGAAAAGCATTGGAATAAAAAATTTATTTTCGAGACATATATTTTAAGAGTTTTAAATAGAATGTTTAATTTGAGAACATTTCCGTATATACTGATTGAATAATTTAAGGACAAATATATACTGATTGTATAATTTGAGAACAGTCTCCGATCAATGCCTTTGTTCGAAAAATCTCAAAGTATACAATGACTATAAAATATAGATTTGTGTTTGTACTAAAAGTATAACGTTCTACAGTAAAATAAATGTGACATATTTTTAATAACGAAAAATGTATTTTTTAAGTTTCTATTTTATATGCATATGTTCACTTAACTTTAAATAATAATGTTGGTTTAACCAATTTGTTCAACAATGAAAATTAATGAATATATGCATGTAAATAGAAATTTAAAAAATACATTTTTCGTTTTATTAAAAATACGTCACATTTATTTCACTCTCGAATGTTATTCTTTCAGCACAAACACAAATCCATATTTTACAGTTATTGCATACTTTGAGACTTTCTGAATTAAAGCATTGATTGGAGACTGTCCTCAAATTATACAGTCAGTATATATCTGTTCTTAAATTATACAATCAGTATATACGGAAATGTCTTCAAATTAAACATTCTACTTAACACTCTCTTAAAACACAATTTATGTCTCTAAAATAAATGTTCTACCCCAATATTTCTCAGGTATACTTTATGTACTTTTTAAGTTCTGGGGGCCATATGGCACATAAAAAAACTTAAGCAGTAAGCAAATTGACCAATCTCAGTTAAGAATTCTCGAAAATACAATATAACTATTGGTTAATTGCTTACCGCTTACGTCTCACTGCTTAAGTTTTTTT
>NW_020210381.1:0-6778 GCF_003070985.1 Temnothorax curvispinosus | reverse complement strand
ATTAAATCCTTCAAATGTCAAATCATCTGTTGTGATTGTTTGTGATTCTGCAAAAACTAATAAATCGGCTTGTTTATACCATTTATCACAAGATATATTCATTAGATTTTTATTCAGAGATCGTACGTTCTGGTATATAATTTTTATTCGATTTCCTTCTATTACTTTTGAATATGATAACTTAAGATACTTCTCTTTTCTTAGTCGTTTTATTTCTAACTCCAAAGAATTATCTGTGGATGGTTTTTTTGGAGGTGTGAAACTTCCAAGAACGTATAAATCCGATAATTTTGTCACTCTACTCAATGCTACGTATAGTATTGGCCTTGTCATACGACAATTATTTCGTAAATCTATACATACTTTTTCGTAAGTTTGACCTTGGCTTTTATGTATTGTCAAAGCTTCGGCGGGCGTGATGGGAAATTGTTGTCTTACGATTTAATACCCCATTCTTTCATTAATGTTTAATACGACAGAAAGTGATAATATAGGAACCAAACACTTTTCCAGAGAATTTTCATTAATATACTTTACGTATGGTCTCCGCTGTTCCATACCAATTCTATTATCATTGAAATCTAGCCATATTTTAATTGGTTCTTCTGTACCTTGTTTAAACGTTATGTTTTTCAATATGCCACAAGCTCCGTTAACTAGACCATCTTCCACATTTATATTAGTAACTATCATGTATTTAATACCTACTTTTAATACTACTTTATAAGCCAAGCCACCACATTCTGTTCTTTTTTTTTTTTTTTAACGACGTTAGTAATTTATTTCTCAATTTACTGCTAACTTTTCCTAAAACTGTGTCTTTGGCTATACATTCATAAGCTATACCATCTTTTAAATTAATTTTTAATTGATTAAAACTATCTACTGAACGATTATCAGCATATAATCTGATTGCATCTTTTGGAACATTTTCCTCTGACGTTTCTCTAGACTTAATTAGTGCAATATTATTTTTAGACATTGTTCCTCTTGCAAGATTGTTAAAAGTTTCAATAAATGTTTTATCTTCTTTTTGTCTCATTATTTCTGTCAACTCAAAATAATCAAATTCATTCCATAGAACATTGTCTGAAAATAAGCTTAACATGCACGATTTTGGGCATAAATATATTGAAGTACCCATAACCGGTGGTAATTGATAAAGATCGCCGACCATTAAGACAGAAACTCCTCCAAAACTTTTATTACGACCCATTATTTGTTTTAATCTTGTATCGATCCGACTAAACATTGTACTACCCACCATCGATATTTCATCTATAATTAATAATTTTAAATTAAATAAGTTTTCTCGAATAGTATTTGCCACGTCTGCTGACAGTTCTGGCATTTGTCCTCCATACTGTGCAATCGGTAATGCAAAAGCAGTATGTAAAGTTACTCCACCTATTAGAAATGCTGCTTTTCCGGAGGGTGCGCATAATAATATTTTGACCGAATTGTTCTTTTCACCAGGTATATCCTGGAAATAATTCAATAATAGCTGATAAATCGCATTGATGACCATGCTTTTTCCAACACCCGCCGATCCGCTAATGTATAGTTTAATTGGTAAATTATTAGTTTTGAAACAATGTAAAATATGCATTGCAATTTCTCTTTGTTTGTCATTTAATTTTTGAAGTATATTTATCATTTCTTCTTTTGTGGCTTTAGGAGGACTACTTATTTTTCTTCTACTTTCCTTCGAACAATCCGCTACACCTGTTTGACCAAATATATCTATCTCTTGTTCTTTTAGGATTTTTGTTTTCATAAAAGATTCTTCCTCCTCATCTTCTATTTCTTGTTGATCTTTTTGTGCTTGAGTCAGTGCATTGTCAATTTCTGCATCACCTATCACTGAAAATTTTTTTCTATTTTTTTCAATTATATGAATATTTTCTATATAAATTTTTTCATAATCTTTTGTCTCTACATCATCTATTTCGTTTTTCCAAGGCAAGAACAATAAAACCTGTTCTCTGAAATAATTATATCGATCTTCTTGCAATTTGTAACGACGAAATCTAATAATTTTATGTTCTTTCCGTTCTATAATTTCTTTGTCTTCATCATAATCATCATCGCTATCATTTTTGTATGTACTCTTTTTTTCTTCACAATTAGATGCGTATTCGGCCAGACAAACATCTAAAAATTTATGAAAATTCCTATTCTCGTACTTTTCAATTATATTTTTGTAGTATATATCTGTTGAATTGTCATTTAGTTTTCTTAAATATTTTTCATTTTTTAACATACGGACACGCTCTTTTTGTGGTACAGTATTAATATAAACCAAAGCTCTACTGCATAATGAAAGTGGTAGGCCAAGAACATGGTTAACGGCTTCTTGTGCAGACATAGTATTACCATTTATGAAAACATTAGCGATCTTTCTAAACTTTTGTCTAATATTCAAATTGCCATTTTCCAAATCTTTTGCTGCTTCTCTTAGTAATCGTGATAGACCAGCATCGACTTTTGTGACGTAATTAATCATGTATGAAGCACAACTATATGGATCTAAAACAAATTGAATATCCATATTTGATTCCAGAAGAATCAATATGGTTGTATTGTAAGCATTTATCGCTACTTCGTTGCTTCGTCTTTTCAAGAATATCTTAGTTCTTGTTAACGTGCTTCTAATTGTTTGAATATAATCTTTTTCTGTCATTTCTAATTGTTTTAACATATCGTTGAAAGATACGATTATATTTTTTTCGAAAAATACTTTCATCAAATCTCTAATTTTTTTTCTATTGGTTTTATCGCTTTTATTCTCTTCATTTTCGGCTAATGGTTGGAGAATTATAGTTTCTTTCATAACAAACATTGGAATATTAAATCTACATGTTGATTTATTTTTTCGACCTTTGTAACATGTTGCTTTATGCCGATGTATTTGCATACGTATCAACGGATTTTTAACATCGTAAGTACATGTAATATTTTTATCTATCCATTGTATTAACTTTTTATTACCTTCCTCATTTTCTTCATCGTAAATCGGAGCATTCTTGCAATATAAAAAATTGTGCGTATGGACAGTACCTCTTGCTTGAAATTCTCGCCTCTGAAAATTGTCAACTACATAGTTTTCTCCAAATGGTCCATGTTCATTCTGTAATATAGACATAATTAAATTGAATCTTTCTTCTATATATCTAACACAAGTCACAGGATCTTCTCTTATCAATTTGGTTTTTTCTGCCATGTCTAAGTGTATTGCCTCATATGTGCTGATGTTTTTATTGTATCATATTTTGTATAAAATTTTCAATAAATCGGGATTTTTATGCTCACACGCAGAACATGTCATAAACAATGTTGGAACACCACATTGTCTGATCATACTCATTACATGTTTTTTTTTACTTTCCCAATACGAGGGTGACAATCGTACTTGTTTGAGAAATTTGTATCCATCGTTATGACGAATGGAATCGTTTAAAAAATTCGAATCTTTAATTTTATTGGCAGTTAGATTATCATTTTTCTTTACTCTCCTTAAGGGGATGCTAAAGCTAAGGCCGAACTTCCTCGACGTCGGTAATGTCAACTCTGTCAACTAAAGCAAAGGCCGAACTGATATTGGAGACCTCGCGTGGTGACAACGCGAAACTCCGGTTTCAGTGTTACCAACTTATTTCAGATTCTATGAAGTGGTGTATGTCCGTACACGTACACACACCACTGAATTGCTCACACGCACGGTAGAGAGACATATGCTATAGACGCGGCAACGCCGCGCGGCGTTGCCGCGTCTTGGATTCTTTAGCAATACGGCTTGAACCTGAAAATGCTTTCTGGCCGTCTGTAGCAGAAGGCAGTAACGTATCAAGGCTGATAAGCACCCGCTTTTTATAAATTATATATATTCTTATGCACACATGTGCGTATATATATATAATATGTATCTAATTATTATGTGTATGTTTATAATTGTCTGATGACAAATAATAACAGTAGCATAATTGAGAATGTGAATTAGTATACATAGTATGTATTGACGCGGGTACTTATTAGACTTGGCAATTTGCTGCATCTCTTGCACCTCTAATAATTTTTTTCTTGTAATGTAAATGAATGATGTAAAATTCTTTCAAAGGATCTATCCATTCTTGATGGGGTAAAATAATAACTTTTATAACAAATGCAATAAATATTAAATTTATAGTATTGATTTATATATAACTAATTTTATTCTGTCTTTATATAGAAAAATATACCTCAGTCTTAGCATCAGAGTAGAGGGTAACTGCAGCTGATGAACAGTATAGATAACAAAACTGTATAAAAATCTTAATTATTATAACATAATCCCAGTAAACCAGTTTGTAACTGTTATGTAACTTAGGGAGCACATGGAAAGAACAACTCTTCATTAGTACCTATACTTTACTTCTGTAAAAAAATTTTGCGATTTATAAAGCCGTTTCAAAGAACGAACTTTGACAGATATATGTCGTATAGATGCCTCGTTAGACAAGGACAGATATCTCTCGTATTATTCCTTTCTCTCCTATGTATGTAATTTGCATGCACCCATTTATTCCTCTTTCTCTCTCTCTCTCTCTCTCTCTCTCTCTCTCTCTCTCTCCATCCCTGTCCCTCTCTCTCTTAGTACACTGGGTAGCGTAAACTTAGTATAGTAAAATCAGGATTTTTTGGAAGTGTGGTGTTAGGATTCTAGGGTATCTTTGAAGAAAGAAAAACGGTAATGTTATTTAGGACAAGAAACTCTATTTATTATATTTCGTTGATAAAATGTTGGGAAATATAAACGAAAATACATATATAAATGAAATATATTATGATATATTATTTTTTTTATTGTTACTGTCGAAAGGAAATAATATTACATAAAACCAGTAATGCAATTCAACATAGATATACATACACACGCACACGCATACGCAATCGCACATACATATGCATACGCCCATACAAATAATTTTTATTATTTTTTCTGTGGGCCCCAGGCCCCGTCCACGATGACGATATCACGGACATGGGACAGCTCCAGGATCATGCTCCGATTACTTTGTACTAACAATAAGAATAATTTTGCATACTTTTTTTATTTTGTGCCTTTATATCATATGTATTTTTCAAGTATATAATAGCAACCTCGCAAAAGATGTCTTTTTTTATTTCAATTTCTGTTTCAAAAAGAATGTTTTTTTTAATATATATTTGCTTGTCATAGTGATTGAGATACGCGAGAATGCGCATAACGTGCAGTTTACGCCGAAGTGGCTGTTCGCGAGCGATATGTTTCGTCGACGGATGATTAGCTAATTATGATTGTATACAGAATACTGGATATTTGCGTAAAGTATCGTTGCCTCGCGAATAAAGTCGAAAGACCGTCGAGAAGAGGAAGCTCGCGGTGCTTTCATTTCCTTTCCGAGTGCGCTTCAATCTTTTATCCGTTTTCGCCCTCGTCTTCGTTTCCATTGCCAGTATGCGACAGCCGTTACTGCACTCCATGAAGGGTATCATTGCATGATTTGTCGAATAATACATAAGCAAAAGAGATGTCTTTCCTTGTGCTTAGAAATCCAAAAAGATTATTTCGAGAATCATAAAGAAATTTGTATTCTGTTACTGTCTAATCGTTTTTATACATTTATAAGTTTACAAGTATACATAGAACTTGAAAAGAAAGGAAAAAGGTAATCATCGCGTTTTTTTTTCACAGAGACGGGCGAACGTGAAACTGTGTTATTCACGTTGCCCGACTAAATCAAACTCGGATGCTACAAGTATCTAGTTTTTATCCAGCGGGACTTTAGGATGCCGCGAATGCTGATATCAAGAATAATTATGATTTATTTTACTTAGTGGAGTACGTACATCTTTTCGGAAACGAAGACGATGACGACGATGACGACGATGACGATCAAACGAACGCTTCCGTTCTTGTCCCAAAATTGTTTTCGTTTTCTCTTGTAGCGAACGTTTCGAGGAATTTGCTTACGACGGTTCGTTAGCATATGTCTCGCGGTAATTAACAATTATACGGAGCCGTCATATTTCCCACAACTCGTAGGGAAAAAATTAAATGGTTTCTAATATGTATTCAGAGAATGTTGATTCATCATATTATTCTTTCGAACTTGCTTTCCTCCTTTTGAAAATTTACACCAAGAGAAACTTTTGTTACATATTACTTTATATTGATTTTTTTTAACATCTCTATTTCTTAAAAAGGAAACGAAAGCCGTAGAAGAAAATTATTAAACTTATCTTTATCGTGTTGGGAATTCATTCAATTTTATCGCTACGTGTCTCAACTTCTCTTGTTCAAAACAAAAAACTAATTTATAGCTTTTGATTTTACATATAATTGCTAAATTTCAGTTTTGTCACATGCGATTTGTGCGAGCTTATTTCGTGGAGCAAATATTTTGTTGCGTTTTCGAGAAAGTGTTTATCCGATCATTAGCGAAGCGACGCGATGCATTTATATTCGATCACGAGGGACTATGCGCAAATTTTTGCATTGTTTGCAGATTTTATAACTTTATTGAATATAAGATCTAAGATCTTTCGCATAATTGATTTACGATTAAACTCGCGCTTTATTGAGACTCAGATGCACACCCGTCTGTATCACGTAAATACAAATCTGGCAGCAAAACGTGTATGAATTCATTAGTTTAGCAAAGGATGCGCGTTGACCTTAGAAGCACGTTGGAATTTTATCCGGAGGGAAAAAAACTTTGTCGCGTTTTTTTAATATTTCTGATTCTCAAAATAAATT
>NW_020210380.1:0-4926 GCF_003070985.1 Temnothorax curvispinosus | reverse complement strand
AAGAAAAAAACTGAAAAAAACCGGTTAGGATCACGGCTTTAGGATCAAATCAAGTCAAAAAGTCCTGTACCACTTTTCCCTCTGACAAACAATTATCGAGATATCATAAGCTAAATATTGAAAAAATTACCAACTTTTCCTTGAATATCTCAAAAAGTATTAGGCAAATAAAAAAGTTTCAGACAAAAGATGTTTGAATTAATTAATAGAAACTGATACAATAAAAAATGGATGCTTTATTTAAAAAATTTGACTTGGGCCCAGTAGGGCTCAGCACGAACCCCGGACCCAAAATCTAATAAGATCGTCTATTAGCCCTCTTTGAACCCTCCACTGTTATCTGAAACATTTTTCTTTAAAATGTATTGTTCAAGAGATATTCGAGGTAGGCAGTGTGGGCACTTAAAATGGTTCACCCTGTATATTTATGTCTTCGAACACGAAGGACCAACAGAAAAGGAAATAGCAAACAAGTAGGTAGAAAAGTCTATGGTTTCACGACAAAGATGTTTATTCGGTATTACTGTACAGTTTTTCTTCTTTTCTCGTCGAGAATTACTTCCATAACGTGCGTACACGGCAGCACAATGAATTCTTTGGATGACAAAAAGATCATCAAAAAATGTACTGTCACATAGGACACTCTAACAGAGTACATACGTGCGTGTATGCGGGTGACTGTGTCGCTTTTTTTCGTAATTTTAACTTTCAATTTCTTATTCATTCATTACAATGAAATCCATTATTTCTTAACAATGTGAGTTATACGCTACATGAGACAGTAGGCCATGAAATAATTATAAACAAGCTGAAGGCTTAGACAGAGTCACAGACGATCCGCACAATGACGTGTTACAGTTTCAATCATTTCATGTTCATTGTCGCGCCGTCGCGCCCTGCCAAACCATAAAAAATCCGAGCTTCTCTAATGATTTCATGGCATCCCGCGCAACCAGACAGTCGCCGCCTTTCCCACATAGAGCCAGACGACGTTGCCTTGGCAGTGACGCACTAAAAACTATATCAGCAGTATCTTATGCGGATATCGTAACTTAAAAGGCGAATAGGAGCAGGAAAGCCATCATAAGACAAAATAGACCCATGGCCTCAGACAAGGCAAAGCCTAAGATGGCATACGAGAATAGTTGTTGCTTCAAGGAAGGATTCCTGGCGTAGCCAATGATCAGTGAACCGAATACGGATCCAATTCCAGCACCTGGAATACCAATTCATCGACTATTACAGAACGGATACTGTCTCTTATATAAAGTGAACATTTTATTAAGAGTACCGGTGATTGTGCCAAATATATACTGTGTATACAATGTATTATATAATAATCTACACGTATTTTACTTAATAAAATATTAGAACGTAAATCGAATAGTTAAATGTTTTCTTAAGAATCACATGTAGAGGGTAAAATTGTATCTTGTAGTCAATATCACTTCCATGAGAAGAGATGTGTTCCAGGGAGTTGGATTCAAAAGGCAAATAGTATAAGGAACGCTATCATCAGACAAAAGAGGCCCATTGCTTCAGATAACGCAAAACCAAGGATAGCGTAGTTGAAAACTTGCTGTTTCAGGGAGGGATTACGTGCGTAACCAATTATTAAGGATCCAAAAACCAAACCAATACCAACTCCTATAATACATAATTTCTTCAAATAACAAATTAAAATGTGATGACATACATGATTTAATAAATTTATATTTTATTAGTTCTGCAAAACTTGTTTATGCTCCATTTAAAAAAAAGACAATCTATAACATTTCTATAACAGCTTGATCATCCTAGTATAAATAGTAAAAATATATATAAAATAATAAATTTCAATATATTGCAAATCATAAAGAAATGTATAAAATGTAACATTAACAATGATGTAATCAATTTTTAATCCCGTCATTTGAAAGAGAATTATTTTAATTCTAGGATTCTTATAAACTCTTACAAGTAATCAAATCATGTTATTGAAAACATGTGTAAATAAAATTAGTAAAAAAAATTAGTAAATACAGAATTATATTACATGCTGGAGATTTTTACAACCAATTCAAATTATTCATTAAATATGCGTCTTTTTGTTGCGAATCCAGTAAGTGAGAAAATTCCACCGTGCACATTCTTGCGAGTCTAAACCCAGCACACATAAATCAAATAATTTTTACTCTATATTCTTTAGTTTACGTTTAAAACTCTTTAGTTACATTTTAAAGTTTTTCTTCCAACCGTTTTCCTTCTTTTAAATTTTATATGCTAAACTATAAAATTTTTTATCACTGACATAGTCAGTGACGCGCAGAGAATAGATTAACAGATTTATTATTGTACAAATTCTATCATTACTATATGTTTTACTATCCAGTTTTTTATGCTGTCATTGCAAAATGTTCTTTTATAATTAATAAATATATACTTTTGCAGATACATACCAGATCCTGCTACCCCTACGGTAGCAGCACCAGCACCAATAAACTTCGCAGCGGAATCGATGTCACGACTGATTGTGGAAGTTTGGAAGCTACGCACAATAGGTGACTGCACCAAAATATCATGTGAGTTAGATATTATCAATATCAATTTGTTACTTTTGAATATACATACATACATACATACATATATATATATATATATATATATATATTTGTAATAAAATGATTTTTTTTAAAGTTTGTTTTATAATTTTATATTTAAATTTTTAGAAGCGTACATAAAAAAATTTGTTTAATACACAATGTAGTCTTCACCTTTTAACCAATCCTACCAACTAATAATAATTAATATAGAATATAATTAAAATACTTAATGATCAAATGATTTATTAATAGTAAATTGAAATATTTTAACAGACTGTCTCGAATACACATATCGCAAAATATCTAACAATTATAACTTACAAAATATTCAAATACTATCAATTTTTTTCATACATTGATATCTAATTGACATCTAATTTTACCTAATATCTAATTAAAGCGTTCACGCTTAATCACAATAATACATAATTATTGTGCAACCTTATTGATTGACTTTGACTGTTAAGACAAGCAATAGTGATTTATATTCTTTCTCGTTAATAATAAAATACAAAATTTTGAAATTACTAACATTACAAAGCTCAAAATTTTTATTTCAAATGGTGACACTGGTCACTTATGTAACCTTGATCTCGAAAAGTTATGCAATGTACAGAGAGAAAAAAAGGCACTCACCAAACTGACGGGCGTCTGAATTTGATTCTGCTGTAAGTACTGGCTATGGCTGATTGCTGCACTGCTCAGCGGCCGCAGATAGGTCTTGGTGCCAGAGACCAGCTGTACCAGGGCAAAAAAAATGCAAGTATGAGAAAAGATGTGCAAGCACAGCGGAGGTTATTATATAATACACGCGCACGCAGATACTCTCGTCGCCAAATTGCTTACAGCTGAAATCTTATTTTACTCCTCATTTTCTTTTTACTCACGGTGGATTTAGCGATGGGCGCAATGAATCGGCTGCAGGCGTACATGATGACGTTTGCTGTGATGCGGTGTCTCGCAGGACGCTACGCAAGGTACCTGGAAAACGAAAATACACACGGTTACGGAAACCAGCAGCACGACCTTCGAGTGTCATGAAGTTAGTCGCGGACGAGATGATCGCGCGCGCCGTACAATCGTGAACTTGTCCGCTGTCGAGCGGAATATTACGTAACGCCTCCGCGCAGTTGCAGCCGACAGATCGTGAGTGAGCGAGTTTTTGGAGTCGGGACTCGTCTCGGGCCAATCTTGGATCAGCTTTGGACAGACACGCGGAATGCCATATGTCGATAAATCTTGGCGGCGACGGCGACAACGACGAATGATGACGACAATTGCCGGGCGGCAAAACCGCACACGGCAGAAAATGGCCGCTCTCTCTTGGTCCATACAATTGACCGAAATAAAACACGATTGATTGAACGTACATCGGATTAACTAGATTTTTCCATAAATATCACAATAACATGCACAAGACGCGAAGTTTTTCTCTCACGAGTCACGCGACTCAGCGTTAATAACGGATAGACCGCAGATCGTGAGGCGATTCTTACTCACTTGCCAGGTAGCAGGCGACCGCACTTACCAAGAAGCAGTGTCGAAGAGAAGAGACGATGAGAGACGAGTAGTCACTAGTCAGTAGATGGATCCGGCCCTTGGAATGTTGAGTCGAGTATGAGTGGAAGCGAGCGTGTGCAAAATGCCTGCAGGAGGGGACTGACTAATCTCGACTTCCGTGCGATGACCTATTCGCTGCTTCCGTGTGCACCCCGACCACGTTTATCGACCAACCGAATTCAACCGAGCGACCTCTCGTCCACCGTAAGCGGATCGGTGCAACTGCAAGCTTCGAAGTGCGCTTTAGATATCGAACCGATCGAACGGCGTATGATCGACTCTCATAATTCTGCCTTTAAAATCATGATTGGTTCTCATAACATTAGAGTTAGCGTCGCATCAAGAAAATAGAAGAAATACAGGTGAGTTTACAAGTCGTCCTTTAATCTCTCTTTTGACTCTACGTCCGTTGCGGTACAGCGTGAAGTCGTCAAGACGTGGGATTCTGTTCATTTTAGCTGAACTTCTTGCACGGTTCATCTTTTCTTTTTTTCTCTCCAATGTGGAAAGGAAAAGAAGAAAGATGAATTGTGCAAGAAGCTTAGCTAAAATGAACATGCCTATTTGGGTGCTTTCCATTATAGTATACGTGAGCGTTACTTCTAGCACCGACGAGATACTATTAAAGACCGACAACCCTGGGTAAATTTTCGTGACTGCCCGGGGGCCCGGTGGTAATAATTGAATAATACTGACATTATCGACTGTTTTGGCTATTTGACTATTCCAAAGAAGGAAGTTTTACCTTATATAATCACTGTTTTATCATCAGAAATGTACAAAT
>NW_020210379.1:34814-36777 GCF_003070985.1 Temnothorax curvispinosus | reverse complement strand
AATCTAGGGGATACGCTCAATAGTCGAGAACTGGAAGTCGTGAGTGCAACAAATGGTGTTAGCAAGAGGATCGTGTAATAACATGGAGCAGGCGTTGTTGGAGCAATCCACCCTGTTAAATTTGAGGGAAGACTTTGCCGCGTGGGAGCAACGATGCGACGAGTTTATCGAATCGTTGGAAGAACAAAGCCGAATTAAACGGCCAAGATTATCAATCGATCAGTCATCGATCGGTCTCAAACAGTCATTGGTCGCTTGTATCGCAAGACTCGAAGGTTTGAAAGACTCGGTACGTCAACGTTTCATACATGTGGGTGCGGGATACAGTGCGAGTGAGACAGGACTCAGATAGCGCGAGATAGATCCGGCTTTTGAAAGCCGTATATTGACAGGTGCGGTGATAAATTCCAAACACATCGACCATTGTCAATTTCTCAAAAATGCGGGAGACATTGTACTCAGTCATGTGCGGAACGTCATGCAACGACATGGCAATGTAAAAATTAACACAGTGTTTAATGGTGAATTTGTTGCGGGTGACAAACGCGCAAATAAAAGTATCGCAACGAGAAACTATGAACTCTTTCGTGAGTCCGATCTGCACGAGTGGTACAAGCAACACGTCATCGAGCCTACCTTAGCAAAGCTGGAGGAATTCCAGGAACGTGATAGCAAATGGGCGTTGTCGCGTATACTCAATTTAATGGTAAACGTGAACAAATACAATCCGCTGCACGCGGGGTGTTTTGTAGAAATACCGCAAGAAATTAAAAAGAAGAAGGCGGTGATAAACGTGCGATCAAGAGGCCATGCATGTTTCGCATGGTCAGTGACGGCTGCTCTACATCCAGCCCAAAGAAATGCAGATCTGGAATCGTTGTATCCACATTACACGTCGGTGCTAGATCTTACGGACATTAACTTTCCAATGACGTTGGATCAAATTAAACGGTTTGAAAATCACAACAACATCTCCATCAACGTGTTTAGCATCGAGAAAAAAAACAAGATACTTGTTATCTTGCCAATACGTGTTACTGACCGAAAGATGGACAGACACGTAAATCTGCTGTACGTGCATAACGACAACGTGGGACATTTTGCACGGATCAAGAACCTATCCCGCCTCGTGAGCTCGCAAATCAGTAAAAAAGAACACAGGAAATCCTTTTGCGATCGGTAAGTACCTATAGTTCTTTTAATAATATAGAATATTTTGTGTATAAAAAATTTATAATATTTGCGTTTATTTTTGCAGATGTTTGCACTACTTCAGCTCCAACGAGAAATTGGCTGCCTACACCGTCGACTGTCAAGAGATGAATGACTGCGCGATCAAATTACCGAGCGATAACGACAAGTGGTTGGCCTTTAAAAATCACAACAGGAAGGAACGAGTTCCGTTTGTCGTATACGCCGACCTGGAGTGTACCCTGGAGAAGATGGAAGCGGATCCGGAAACGTCCAGGTTCGCATATCAACATCATCGCGTGTTTAGCATAGGGTACTACGTGCGTTGCTTGTACGACGAGTCGTTATCTATGTATCGGTTTCGTCGCGATAAGGATTGCGTCGCGTGGTTCGCCGAGGAGCTAAGACGTTTAGCTCACGACGTAAAAACTATATTGTCCACTAATGTACCCATGGCAGATTTCACGCGAGACGAGTGGGAAAAGTTTAACAGCGCAACGCACTGTCACGTGTGCGAAGAACCGTTCGAGCCAGACGACGTGCGAGTACGCGACCATTGTCACCTGACCGGTCGATACAGAGGTCCCGCGCATTCGAATTGTAACTTAAATTATAAAGATTCGCATTGCATTCCCATAGTGTTTCATAATTTATCGGGATACGATGCACATTTTATTATAACTGAAATAGCAACAGCATACGAAGGACATGTAGATTTACTCCCGATCACAAAAGAAAAATATATTTCGTTTACAAAAAACGTTCAAAGCAC
>NW_020210379.1:11683-34804 GCF_003070985.1 Temnothorax curvispinosus | reverse complement strand
AATTTCATCACGAGTACATGTTACCGTTGTATCGCGACAAGTGTAAAGTCACGTACACCGATACTGACAGTCTCATTTATCACATCGAGTGCGACGATGTGTATGATATCATGAAGCGTCACATTCATAAATTTGACACTAGCGATTATGTGATTGATAATACGTACGGTATCCCACTCGCCAATAAAAAAGTTCCGGGCTTAATGAAAGACGAAAATAGCGGTGCGATAATGACCGAATTCGTCAGGCTTAGAGCAAAGATGTACGCCTTGCGAGTGGACGGTAAGAAAGATACGAAAAAGGCTAAAGGTGTTAAAAGTAATGTCGTAGCCAGGTCGATAACGTTCGACGATTACACGCGGTGTCTGCGCGACAAAATTGAAATGACGCGACAGCAAACCTGCATAAGATCCAAAAAACACGAGGTATACACCGTGTCCGATACGAAAATAGCTCTAATTCCGTACGATGATAAGTGATACATTATACCCGGTTCTACCGAAACGCTGCCATGGGGACATTATAAAATACCATTGTAAATATATTGTAAATATATTAATATATTGTAACTACCGCTGTAAATATATTGTAATTACATTTAGATATTTAGATATTTAGATTACATTTAGATATTACATACAGATTACATTTAAATATTTAAAAAAATAGATGACTCATATGTATATATATGTATGTTTTTATACTGTAATAAATTTTTACAATACATTATTCTTGTGTATCCATGAATTGTGTGAATTATCAAATCCTAACCACTTTACATAAACCTCATCGCCTCTTTTGCGCAAAATTTTTTCAACGAGATACACGTCGGGATTAGCAACGCGATGTAACTCGTATTTGTAGAAGCCGCCGGCGACGGGTTTTCCGCAGGAATCTTCCAACAGATACGTCACAGGATTAGTTTTCTGCACTTTGACGATTCTAAACACCTCCGTGGTCCAATTTGGCGTGTATCCTTTCTCGAAGATTGTCTTAAATTTACTCACGCGTACCGAATCGCCCATTTTGAATCGCGCAGGAGCAGCGATCTTTACGTGGCTGTACACCGTTGTTAGGAGCTTGTCAGCGATCGCGGGGGTAACATCGATGGTTCGCATGCCGATAGTTCGATGCTTTCGCGCGTTGTAATCCGATACGAGACCTGGCAGCGAGTCGATCCATTTGTAATTTCCATTGCGCGTAAACATTTTCCACATGTCGTTCTTGAGCGTGCGATTGAATCGTTCGACGACCGATGCCTTCATTACGGAATATGTCGAATAGTGATTGATATTATGTTTCTTCAAAAGTTTCTGCACGTTTACGTTGTAAAATTCTTTTTCCTTGTCAGTCTGCAGATTTTTCGGGCATCTTCCGCCGTCTCGAATTATTTTCACGATCGCCGCAGTAACCTCGGGTCCGCTCTTGGCCTTGAGCGGTACGGCCCATGCGTGCTTGCTCAGTACGTCGATAACGGTGAGTATGTAGTGGTAGCCTCTGTTAAATCGCGTGTATGGACGCATCTCGACCACATTCGCCTGCCACAGGTCATCGTATCCGCGCACTATGACGCGTCTTCGAGAAAAATTACTTCTCGCAGGAGCGTGTAATTCTTCCACAAGCCTCCGTTTCTCAGTTGGTTGCTTCTTACCAGCCATGACGATGACGCGCAACTGACGCAGATATCAGATGTACGTTCTTATCTATTCGCGATGATTCGCAATTACATCTTGAATCATCTTTTGAAGTTCGTTTAGAGTAATTTGCACGTTATTCTGGAATGCGGCCATCTTTCTCTCCATTTCATCCTGTCGATCTTTCAAAATTTGCACGCTCTGCTGCACGTAACGTTTATTGGCTGCATCGCCATCATCTACAGGCGGCGCTATCCGTCGAATCTTGCGCGATTTCGCATCAAAGTCGGTGGCAACCATGCAAAGAGCGTTATCGCGCACGTAATTTCTGATTAATCCTCTCCATTGATAGTACGGTTCCGCACCGCCTCTTCCGAGCGATATACCAAACTTGTTGATCGGCATTTCGATGTTGATTGAATGACTCGCTGTCGCGCCACTTAATTTATAATAAGTCCAGCCTCGCGAAGTTCTTCAATAATCGACAGGATTTCGTTATCGTGACCGGTGTGATTCGCTAGGCGCGAAGCTTCGAGCAATCGGAGACGATCTACAAGCTTGTTGGGATCGTCCTAATGAACATAATCGATCTTGTTGTCGTTTAATGTCATGGCACGCGGTATATCTTTTCCAGCTTTTTTACCCAAAATCGACGATGCAATTATATGGTCGATCTTGTTGCCTGTCATGGCAAGCGGTATACCTTTTCCAGCTTTTTTACCCGAAATCAACGGCCCGATTATATGTGTGTACTTGTATCCCCCGTTGCCCTTTATTTGAGCGTGAACATCATAATTGCGTTTATGAGCACTCGTCATCAATAGAATGCTCTTGTATGTTTGCATATCGTCCTCTGTGTAGATATCATGATCGGGATATTTCTTAAAGATTAATTCGAAAAGACCACGTGTGCCATTGTATCGTATGCCGTCAATAATTATCTTGTCCGCGTAGTTCACGTCAAAACGTTTATTACCGAGCATCATTCCATCGTTGGTGAATTTAACACCGTACGCAATGTCTATACCGCTTTCTTGATCGCCGCTCAGAACTGCCCCGACATACTTTTGGCTCAATGGACCCAATTGATCTCGCAACGTTTCTTGACCCTCAGATATTTGCAACTGCTGTCAAACGGACGTCACGAGTGGGTCATTCGTGGTTTCGAAAACATCTTCGTTTGCGAGCACTGTGGGTTGTACGGAAGGTGCAGAGGTTATCGGTGGTTCATTCAATGGACCTTTCGATCGTTTCGGTTTACGCGGTTTTAAAATTTTGGTTATTTCGCTCAAATTAGATGGCACATTTATCGATCGTTTCAACGTAACCGGAGTTGAAGCCATTACAGAGTCGTTAAACGAGACGTTTGGTCGTTGTCGTTTGAGTTTCGGCTCTTCGTCTTCCCACGCCGTTTCATTCTCAATCTTTGACACGTCAGATTCTTTGCCAGCAACGGTGTTTTTGGCAATCTGCCTTAGAGGCTCGATGTTGGGCTTAAAGTGTCTCTCCAACGCGATATCTTCCTCCACTTTACCAGTTTTCAAGGCGTAATATTTTTTGCGAATCGAATTGCTCGTTTTCGCAATTTGATTGGCTATCTTCTCGCGTTCTCTAATCTCCTCGCTGCTGTCCATGTTGCGCTAACGTTGTTCAATCGACGCGTTGACAACAACTAACCACGTTTTGGTATCGCAAAGTCGTTAAATCCTTTTCTGTATCGACTATTCGAAATTGCGCTATCCTTGTCTATCACCACAAATCCGTACTTTTGTTGCCAACACGTATGACACAATTTACTGAAATCATCGTAAGACATATCTGTGTTTACGTGATCGTTGTATATGTGTTTCAGATTAGTACCATCCTGTTTAAACAGAATCAATAAATTCGCGTTGTCACGTATAAGATGCTTCGGTATCTTCGCATACGTCTGACAAAGATAGAAAGAGTCAATGTCCGCGTGCCGGCCCATTGCAAAGTATTCTCTTATCGTATTCTGCTTGTCGCACGCCGCGTCATCAAAGATAAAAATAGAATTTGGGAGCGCCTTGCTCGGCGGAATAACGTCACTGTTATTCGAGAACGTAAAGTAGCCAATCTCTTTTATCGGTGTTGGTATATTCTCCAAATATCGATATTTCGGTTGTTGCAATGATTTCGAGTACACATACACGTTCTCGAAATGTACACCGTGCGGACTTTCCAACAAGCTTATCAAGACGTTTGTCTTGCCGCAATTCGACGGACCGCAGATGATACCGCGTATAGAAATCGGTAGCATGCCTCCATGTTTGTGTACTTCTTTTGTTAACTGCATCCTATCGTCAAAGTTTATCATTTTGATCGTCCGCGATTGTCGTACGAACCGCATTTTACCTCCCCTCCACAACGAATGAAATGCAGTATCGAGAAAGCCTATTTATAGAGACGCGTAGAGCTGAGATGCTCAGTCTTTAAAATGTTTTTGCTCGTGTCGGATAACAGCGATATTTACGATTTAACCGCCGAGCAGTTAAAGTATTAGGTTGGCAACTAAGTTTCCGCCGTATTATATGTTACTAGACACTACAGACGCGCGCTTCGCACGCGCTATTTAGCTTTAACATTACACACATATACAATGACAGCTGCTCATGAAGTAAGCACAGCGAGAGAACCAATCGGCATCGCGGAAAAGAGGGAACAATAAACGCGATATATTCGAGTACCGACTTTGCACGCCTTTTTTTAGAGAGAAACATTCCGCATGTCATTAAATGTTTTTGGCATAATGTTTTAAATCATTCGAGGTTCAGAAATGTGGAGCATGGGTCCCGCATGCTTTAAGTGACAACAACAAAAATCAACGAGCCACAATCTCCGCTGGTTTGCTTGCTCGTCACCGCTCAACTCATGGACACAAGCAACGATTTCTTTACCGAATCATTGAGTTCTTCAGCCATGCGTTTGAATGGCTTCCTTGGTCATATTGGCGATATGAGGGCGGGCGTTGTCGTGCAGCAAAAGAACTCCATGCTGCCGATTAGGTCTTTTCTCTTGAATAGCCGTGTTGAATCGTTCCATTTGTTGAACATAGAGTTCCGCGTTGACCGTTTGGTTCCGTTCAAGCAATTTGTAATGGATAATCTCTTCCCAGTCCCACCATATGCACAACATCGTTTTACGCGGATGAAGATTTTGTTTCACGCGCGGTGTCGCTTGTTTACCGGGGCTAAGCCATTGCTTGCGCTGCTTCATATTAATGTACAGGCACCATTTTTCGTCGCTAGTAACGATTCGGTTAAGAAATCGTTGCTTGTGTCCATGAGTTGAGCGGTGACGAGCAAGCAAACCAGCGAAGATTTTGGCTCGTTAATTTTTGTTGTTGTCACTTAAAGCATGCAAAACCCATGCTCCACACTTCTGAACCTCGAATGATTTAAAACATTATGCCAAAAACATTTAATGACATGCGAAATGTTAAAATTAAAAAAAACGGCGGGAACTTAGTTGCCAACCTAATATATATCAAAGGTCATTCTACTACGACAGCTTTATAATCACATAGATTATTTGTGGGATAAGCTTCCCGAACATATCAAGGCAGATTCGGAGGTTCAGCAATATCGGCGCTGTTTAATACATTATAATTTGCCGTGTCAGCAAACGCACATTGACGGTCCGTCGCCGTTGATAAAAAACGGCGATTGCCGCCAAAGATAGGTCGAGGTCTGCTGAATCGCGCGATAAACGCGCTTTCGATCGAATTACATATCCCCGGCTATCAATTTTGCGGACCGGGAACTCGTTTAGAAACACGATTGGCAAGAGGTGATCGGGGTATTAATCCATTGGACGCAGCGTGGTCGCGTAGCAACGATCTCGCAGAACGACACGTGGCAGACAATATACTCGCCGCGGAAGCGCGAAAACGTGTCACCGCGAACGATTCGACTCTCGGAGAGAGAGCTGCGGCTACAGCCGTCTGGGCGGCCATGAAGGCTAAAACGAAACTCGGTATGGGTTTGAAAACGAAAAAAAAGATGAAGAAGACCAAGCAAATACTTCCGGTAGCGAAACGCGGCGGTATCCTACCGATCCTGCCGTTATTAGGGGTTCTCGGCTCGTTGGTCGGCGGAGCGGCAGGAGTCGCAAAGGCCGTGAATGATAACAAAACCGCGCGACGTCAGCTGGAAGAGATGCAACGTCACAATCGCGTCATGGAAGGTCACGGACTTTATCTTGCTCCGTACAAACGCGGACGGGGAGTCTCGAGAAAAAAAAAACGTCGAAGAGACGCTAAAAATCCCCAAGGGTGTAACTACCAATATACAACTGCAACAATTGGCAAAACGTATGCGCATTCCATATTTTAGAGGTATTTTCATGCGCGACTCGTTACCGATCGGCAGTATACGTCGAAACGAGAGCGGTATCGTAAATTTGGATAATACTGAGGGACTGGGTACTCACTGGGTGGCGTACGCGAAGAGGGGAGATCGTGCCATATATTTCGACAGTTTTGGCAATTTTCGACCACCGAGACTATTGGCGCAGTATCTAGAGAACAATGTAATAGAGTACAATCGCACACCTTATCAGCGATACGATCAGAGCAATTGCGGACAACTGTGTCTGCGTTTTCTACAGTCGGTTGACAACCAATTTAAAGACCGGCGTTACGCTGTTTAATCTCAGTATTCATTCAAACATGTCACTGACATTTACGCTCACCGGCAAGAGCAGCATCCTCGCGGTAAGCTACTTTCCCGCCGTGGATTTGAGCGATAGCGATTACGAGCTCGGTCTAACAGATTTTAAAACCTATCACACGATACCGAATGTAAATTCGTCGAACAATAAATTCTACTATGACGACGACGACAAGGAGATTACCATTCCCAAAGGATCGTACGAACTGCGTGATATAGACATGTATCTGAAACGCGCTCTTTTATGGGACCAATCCAATAATGTTTCGACAAACGAAGATGAACCGCACCCATTGATTATTATTCATGCTAATAACAATACGATGAAGAGCGAGATCAAGTGCGCTTATCGGATAAATTTCACAAAACCGAACAACATTGGATCGCTGCTGGGATTTTCAGCGAATCGCGTGCTGGAGCCGCGACAATGGCACGAATCGGATGTTCCGCTAAATATCATCAACGTAAACATCCTTCGCATAGAGTGTAACGTGACCACGAGTGCGCACAGCAACGACAAGTACGTGCACACGATACACGAGTTTTCACCGAGCGTGCCACCAGGATATAAGATATCGGAAACGCCGGCACAGATCATTTACCTTCCGATCATCGTACGGAGCATTTCGGACTTGACGCTTCGCGTCGTGGATCAGGACGGTCGATTGATTGATTTTCGCGGAAAAGAGATCACCGTTAAATTGCATGTACGAAGACGACAGCGATAACGTGAGATGCTCATACTGAACAAAGTTGAGCAGGTGCAACAGACGAGAAACAAAAAGACAATCCGATCGCCAAAGAAGAAACTCACTGCGTCGAACATTGAATTTTTGAAATCATTGGGTTTCGTCGTACGGAATGGCTAATATCTTAAACATTGGAGGTGAACCGATCTTTGACGACAGCGTCGTCAAGATTGAGACACACACGTACAATCCGTACGCCAACACAACGTTTGGACATAACGATGAGATAAGAATACCCATACAACAGCAGGATTTATAAACGTTGCCGTGCGAGAGCTTTCTCTACGTTGAAGGACGATTGGTAATAAAGAGAAGGAATGACGAGTCTGTGACAACGCTTGCGAATAATTGCGTGGCGTTCATGTTTGATGAAATTCGATACGAGCTCAACGGTGTGGAGATTGATCGCAACAGAAACGTTGGCATAACCAGTACCATCAAGAACTACGTATCGCTATCGTATAATGATTTTCAACTCATGCGGAATGCTGGCTGGGACGTTACATCGAGTATACCGGAACGATACTTCAACTTTTGCGTACCGCTCAAGTTGTTGCTGGGCTTTTGCGAGGATTACAAACGCGTGGTTGTTAACGTCACGAATTAATTTTGATACGAGCGCGTAGCAATAACAATTGCATTGTAAGAAATCTTGCGACGGAGCCGGAAATCGAATTGTTTAAAATACAGTGGCGAATGCCTCACGTTACGTTAAACGAGGTTAATAAGCTATCTATGCTACGAGCCTTGGAAAGCGGGCGATATCTTAGCATCAGTTTCCGTTCGTGGGATCTGTACGAGTATCCCATGTTGCAGAGCACGACCAAGCATTCATGGGCCGTCAAAACGGCGACTCAGCTGGAGAAGCCGAAGTACGTTATCTTTGCGCTGCAGACCGGCCGCAAGAATATCATGTCTCAAAATGTTAGCATATTCAATGCCTGTAATTTGACCAACGTGAAATTTTATCTAAACTCTGAATTTAATCGTACGATGACATGAATCTGGATTTTGGCAAAAATCGATACGCCGTCCTTTTCGGTATGTATACGCGTTTTTGTAAAACTTATTACGGATACGATTCCTTCGATACGCTTTGCAGCTTGTATACCTTCCTGATAGAAGGACCTTTTGTTGTCATCGATTGCTCGCAACAAAACGAATCTGTCAAGAGCGCCACCGTGGATGTGCAAATAGAATTTGATTGTAAAGAAAATGTACCTGCAAATACTACCGCTTATTGTCTCATCTTGCATGATCGTGTAATCGAATCCTGCCCGCTGTCTAATGTAGTGCGCAAACTCATGTAAATTGCAATATCAGCAGATATTGCGATATAAGATACACTAATGTACCGCGATAAGATACAGATTGCTCCGTCGTTTCGTCATGATCGTACCGACGTTTGTCGATCTGCAAGGATTCACCGTCGGGATGAAATTTGTCGTAAAGGAGGTGGCGGTTCTGAGAAACGGGACTGTTTTGGCACATTACATTTTTACATGTCCCATGCCATGGAGTCTCCTCGCGAAATCCGACAGATCATGCGCTTTTTGGTTGATTGCAAATCACCATGGACTACGATGGGAGGACGGAAACGTGTCCTACAGCATGGCGAAACATCTAATTACATCGGCTGTACTTGGAGAGGGCGACGAGACGTTGACTCTTGTGTACGTCAAGGGATGCCAGAAACGAGAATGGCTGGTGGATCTGCTTGAGAATAAAGCGAGAAAACATCTAAAAATTAAGACTTTGGATGCAGATTACGAAGATATCAAATCTTTAAATAATCTTGATGTTACTAATACTGTAAGATGCGGAAAACATATTAAGAATTGCGCATTACAAAATGTATTAAAAATATTTAACTGGTGGTCGCGACACCAGAAAAAATTATGATTTTTTGAAATAAATTATATATGTATATATATAAATGTTTTATTTCCTTTTCCTACATACTTTGTAGTAATATAGATGATAATAATATAGATGTTTTAGCTGTTTTTAGCTGTTTTTTAGTTGTTTTTAGTTGTTTGATGGCTGTTTTTAGTTGTTTAAAAGAAGTTTGATAGCGGTTCAATAGCGATTATACAGATCGCAGTTATACTAATAGCTGTTTTAGTTGTTTGATAGCTGTTTTTAGCTGTTTCATAGCGGTTCAATAGTTGTTTGATAGCTGTTTTTAGCTGTTTTATAGCGATTCAATAGCTGTTCAAGAGCTGTTTGATAGCTGTTTTTAGCTGTTTTATAGCGGTTCAATAGCTGTTTGATAGCTGTTTCATAGCGGTTCAATAGCTGTTTGATAGCTGTTTGATCGCGGTTCAATAGCAGTTTTACAGATCAAATCACCGAAAGTCAATGGCGCGATATCGTTTTCGAGAACATACGTGTCTCGCGGTGACTTCATTGCGCACGTGCAAAACTGCACATCGCAGATTTTTCGGCAGGCGCATCCGTACGGCTACTGAGATGAAATTAGATATGATAAACAAACGATGTGACAATAGTGTGATGTAGTAGGATGAATTTGAAGGTACGCTCTGTAGTCGAGGACTAGAAGTGAGAGTCGGTTGGTGTGCTTGATCGTGCGGTTTATACAACAATTGGTTCGCCATCGAAAACGGTTGGTGAGAGTCAATTAGTGTGCTTGATCGTGCGGTTTATACAACAATTGGTTCGCCATCTTAAGAGCTGTATATCAAAGCCCACCGATATGAGCGAGTACGCAAAACTTTGCAAACCGATACGTAATTCTAAATTCAAGATTGTGAAAATCAGCGAACCGCAGATGAGAAACTGTAGCAGATTGTATAAGAGGAGAGTCGACGTAGTGCGATATCTATTCCGTCGCGAGATCGGAATCGCCGATCTTTGATTGCATCAAGATTTTCTCTATCTCCAAATAAATTGGTTCATCCTCGTAAGTGAAACGTTCCCTTTTTATCAAGATGGAAATAAATGTGCCTGAAGAAATGGAAGTGCCTGGAGAAATATTTTAAGTGTATATTATCTAAAATTAAGATACCTATACTGCTAAGAGACTAACAATAAGTGTAACAATAAGTGTAACAATAAAAAGACAATCAATGTTGTGTCACACACAGTGCAGAAGGTGACTCAAGAGCCAGGGGTTTCAGGTTGAAATCAAGCGGTAGTAAGCAAATTTTCTATGTATAATATAAATTTATTTAAACGCGATCGTGAGCGTGAACGCGAACGGGAGCGAAAGAGACCGCGCGAACGAGAAGACGCGCGCAACCGGGGGACGGGGGGGGAAGAAACATCTACGAGGGAGAGATAACGCGAGCGTGTCGTGTGACGTCACGCGGACCAGCGCAGCCGTTGCACGCAAACTCCGCGGCGTGGCGGAAACGCGGTCGCCCCGCGGCGCCGGAAAACGCGGACCCCCTCACCCCGCGGCGCCGAAAAACGCGGTTTCCTCCTCGCCCCGCGAGGCCGGAAAACGCGGTTCCCCCCTCCCTCTTCCCCGCGACGCCTGAAAAACGTGGTTCCCCCCTTTCCCTACCCGGGACGCCCGAAACACGTGGTTTCCCCTCTCCCTCCCCCCGCGGCGCCGAAACACGCTGTTCCTTTCTCCCCCGCGACGCCCGAAACACGCGGTTCCCCCTCCCCCTCCCCCGCGGTTCACCCCCCGCGGTTTCCCCTCCGCCCGCGGTTCCCCTTCGCCCTTCACCCCCCCTCATTGCCCCCTAGTTAGAACCGGCCTAGCTTACCTACTCACATCATTTATCCCCCTTTTTTTGCGTAACGATACAAAAAATATATATATTTTTTATTATTATTAGTGATAAGTATAACAAGTATCACATGTGTTCAGTTCTAATAATATCATTAGTAGTATTATAATAATAAACAAAACTTCAAACTATTCATTAAATTAAGTATCACATGTGTTGAATTCTAATAATATCATTAGTAGTATTATAATAATAAACAAAACTTAAAACCATTTATTAAATTTTTCTCAAAAGAAACAACATAAACTTGGAGGAAAAATGAAATAAACTTAAAGAAACTTAAAAACTTAAAAAATAAGTTATTACTTATATACAAACAAATTGTGCAAAAATAAATGATATTTGTAATAAATTATTTTTTCAAAATATCTATTATTTTTTCAAATGAGTCAAGAAGTCTCTCACGTATTTGCATGTTTTCTTTATGTCTTCTTTCAATTGCTTTTTCGGTTAGCTTTCTATCTTTTTTTAAGTCTTCTATTAATTTTTCCGTATTAGATGTTTGTCGAAGTTTTTCTAAACAAAATAAAATATTATTACCACTTGCATAAGATAAATACACGACTTGTTTGAATATGTAATCATCTTACTAGGCTTTTCGTTGTTACTCGAACAGCTATCGTCACTGGACGTACATTCAGATTGCGACACTGTCTTTTTTCCAGTTGATGATACAATGCTTACAGGGGACATAAATGGCTTTTCACCTAGTAAAGTATCCATATGCTGGAAAAAGATTTTAATTAATAAATTACTTGTATATTAAATATTGTCGAGACAGTTCTATAAGTTAAATAACTTACAGAGAAATATGGCCATGATCGGGTTCCATTGGATTTATTATTGTGATCTTTCACGGCTTTGTATGTTCGTTTTAGTCCAGAAAATTTAGACAAACATTGTGCTCCAGTCACATTATGGCCATGTTTCATCATTTCACCCGCAATTAAGGACCATACTTATTTTTGAGATAGTTTTCCACTGACGAAATCATTTTTTCTTATATTATATTTTTCAAGCAATAATAGAATAGGGGTATTCAAATAAGTTAAAGTTTAACGGTTTGACAGGTTATGTCGGGTTAGGGTTATAGCTTTGGGTCGAGGTCGGACATTTTTTTTATTGCATATATGAAAAGGCTTTTTCATGAAACGGATTTGTGCCATGGTCCCACCCCCTTACCCCTTTCTCAAGGGGTTGAAATTGGGGATTTTGGTTTTTTGGCTCTAGCGTCTAAAGGGGGGGAGGTATGGGGTTGGGGTTTGAGGACCAAAGGTAGCCCTTAACCATGCGCGTCCATCTCCCCAGGTCCCATCCCCCCTACCCCCCCTTCAAAACTTAGAAATTTTTGAAAATTTTCAAAATTTTTTTATGGTGGATCCTAAATGGCTTTTTTGTAATCCAAACTTTGGCACAGGTCCCATCCCCCCCCCGACCCCTCCTTCAAAGGGTTGATTTTTCATTTTACAGTAGCACCCAAGCGGATAGACTGGGGGGGGGGTGGGACCTGAGAGAAAGTTGGTCCCCTCGAGGAGGACTATCCATCCCCCCAGGTCCCATCCCTCCCCTACCCCCCCTTGGGCTCTGTATTCTTGGACGAGGGGGTTGAAGCTGAAAATTTACAAGTTCCAAAAAGTAACTTTGGAAAAATATCTTTTTCAGGACCTATGCCACGTGATTCCAAATGTCGAGACCGTCGTTTTGGACCCCTCTTTTTTGGACATTTTTTTTTTAAAGACCCCTTGGGACTTGGAAAAATTTTGAAAAAAAACCAAAAAATTGCGGCCGCTCTTGGTCGATCAAGCCCCGCCACCGCGACAAGGTGGCGGCCACATCGGCGGGGGGGAAGGGAATGGGAAGGAAATGGAAATTGGAATAGGGAAGGGTATAAGTTGGGAGACTTAAGTGCTAAGTTGGCCTCTAACTAATTACAACTTATTTGCTACTATTTACAAGGCATTTTCTCTTTGTTTTTTTTTTTTGTATTTTTTTTTTGAATTTTTATGTTTTTTGCGAGGTTATATGTTTACTTGAAGTATGGCGTTATCTGTTTTGCCACGTATTCGCGTACGATTATTAATTCGTCCTTGTATCGTTTTTCAAATTCCGGCTTGCATATGCCGGCACTTAATTGTCGCAGGCGATATCAAATTTGCATCGGTGTATAATTGACGAAATGTTGAGGTTGTGCTTCTTTTAAGCACGTCCACGTCGTTACCTTGTTGACTGAATATGTTTTTAAGGCGTGTTCAATTACGAGCACGTCTTGCTCTTTTGTGAAGTGCGATACACCCATCCTCATTTTTTTACGCGGCTTGTTAGATTTAGTCGACGCTTCGCTCTCGGCTGCCAAGGATTCGTGTTCCGATATTCTTGCCGATTTTCTCAGTTGTGGTGGTGGTGGTGGCGGCGGCATGTCAGCGGGCTCCTTGTCTCTCAATGATATTTTTTCGAACATCTTTTTAGCAACAGTCGTTGGCGTGTCGTAACCAGTCGACGATGTGCTCGGTGAGGGCGATGTCGCACGCGGGTTTAACTTTAGAGTTTTTTTTATTCGGTACGTGGGTCGGCTCTTACGTGCCCCGTATCTGGTTCTTATTTCTCTCGCCCTTTGCGAGAGATCGGGCGACGGCGATCGCGTTATATCCTCTAAGGATATTCGCGTCAATCTTACGTATGGCACGCGCATTGTCGCTGGGGTCGTCTCAGCGGAGATGGTGCCTATGCCCGATGTGGAGGGCGTTGGTTGCGGCTGTGGCGTGGTTGGCGGAGGCGACGACGGTTCTTCTCGTTCGTCGCTCGTTGAGGCTGCCGATCTCTCCGCGTTGCTCGGTTTGTTCTCCTCCTCTATCGCAGCGAGCGGTGCCGATCTTTGTCGTCTTTTGGGAGGATAGCTGCGTTTTCCCAGGCGTACGTCAGTCATAGTGTTTTTCATTTTTTGTAAGGACACTCGCCTGTCCTCGCTGGCGTCGCGAATTCTACCCCAGGCGGAGGCAGATGTCTCTTTGTCTTTCATTAATCGAGTTGGAAAGACTTGCACGTTCTGGCGCAGATATCCCGTCAAGTCGTCGATCGCCGTTTCTTTGTCCGCGATACGAAGAGTCATTCGGATGACTTTGGCGATCATTGATTGTCTCGGACGTATCATTTCCGTGGCTATGTCTTTCGCTTTAAACGACTTTGACGTTATGCGCATCACGTTGCGGTTCTGACGTGTACATTTTCCCCATTGTTTCGCCAGTGTATCTAGGCGAAAAGCTTCGTTGTCGGTCGCGAAAAACTTAACGGCCGTCTCTTTCACGTCGTCGTCGTTAAAGTTGGTGGTTTTGACAAAATATTTGTACGCGTACGCCGCGTACGACGCTATCAAATATTTGACGACGAGAAGCTCGTTGGTTTCGGTAGCCCTCGCTCTATCTTCGCCGTACGCGTGCTCGTCGACGGCATGCATCACTAGCCGCTGATGACGCACGGCGTTCATCGTTTGCAGTTTAATGTTACTGCTGTACAACTGATAAATATGGGTGTCGTTGTTGAGCACGGGTCTGAGTTGGACAAGACCGCGGTCGACCGAGTTTCCCTCGGTGCCGTTCACCATCATGCGTTGCGTCACTCCATAATTGTGAACGCGAGCGGCACCGTGCAACGCGTACGTGAGCCGGTAATCGGCGTGTATGGCGTGATTAACTAAGACGGGCGATACCCACGTCATGGTGTCAAAGCCCTTGTAGGTGCACATGCCCACGTCGTATAGTAATTGCCTCTCTATCGAAGTGCACCGCTTTACGTGCTTTGCCCAGTTAGCCATTTTAAAAATCACGCCGTTGTCAAGCAACACCCTAGTGGCGATCGTTAAAACTCCACCTTCGAACACCCGGTGCCTACGTATCGCGTCCGAAAGTACGGCGTTTTCCGGACGCCTCGTGTCTAACGTGAGTACTTGCTCTACGCGGAGAGCCGTTTTGCGCGCAAAGTACTGCTCCGCGTAATTCTCCATGTCGTTGAGGTACTGGAGGAGACTGTCTTTAGACTTAAGGAATTCTGCGCCACCGTCGCAGAAACCGCGGCATATCGCGTACGCGGCGATAAATCCAGAATCAGCCGCCCGCGCCATCTTCGCAGCCGAGCAGTATCCTTGTACGAACGTTACGATCGGTTCTCGCGCCAACACGGCGTGGTTGTCAAAAAAACCGTATTCGTGGAGATACCCAACGCGGTATCGTCCTATTCGTTGGCCAAGCTTTACCGACGAGTTGAAACAACCGGCTAGCGAGTGCCGTCCACTACCCGTTAGTTTTATCAGTAACGCCGCGTCGTCGTTGCACCTTATTACGTCCGCGACGTGTATTTGCAAGACATCGATATGTCTGTGATTGTCAATTATGACCGACCTGATCAAATCGTCCGCCAAGTGTTTGGTCAGTCTTAAACCGTGCTCCGCCACGTAAAATCGTACGAAGGACATCCCGCACTTGCCCTTGATATCTTTCGCGAGTCTGTGCGTCTTCGGCGAATTGTTAGTAATCCTTCTCGAACACGTTGTACGTTCGGTCGACGCTAGAAATTAGGTATTTGATACCCGCGCGGGCAGTCTCGCAATCGGCGGGTAGTTTTTTAGCGGCTCGCGCGATCACGTACGACATAAACAAGTCAACGGCTGTTCGCAGCTGTTGTTCTTCTTTTATGTTTTTTAGCGCATTCGCGTTTTTGTCCAATTGAAATAGACAAAACACCGGACGGCAGTCTACGTAAGCGATTTGCGTCTCGTAAAATGTGCTCCTTGGATTAACGTCACCGGCGCTAAAAACGGGCTCGTTGAGTCTACCGAAATGTTTGTCTTTGCGCTTGCACAGATATCGCGTGAGTTTATTATTTTGGCAAACCATTATTTTAGTTGGTTTGACGTCAAATTTTGAAACTGCGCGACACTTGAACGCTTCGAGCGTGGCGCATTATACGATGTACGAGTCTATGTCCGTTGTAATTTCGTACGTACGTGTGTGCACTTCGTCGTACGTCACGGTTGTCGGTCTCAGATCCCTGACCCATTTATGTATCTGGCCAGTTCCGCCGTCCGACGATGACGAGGATGACGAAGACGACGTTGACGCCGCAGACAAGACGCTTACGGCCGACGTGTCGTGGGCGGGGCTCTCTTCACCGCGGACAATTTCCACGTCCGAATCCGTGGACCACTCACTGTCACTGCTGTGCCATCGCGGCATGGCGCGGCTTTACGCGGTCGCTTCCGCGACCCTGAAAATCTGAAAACGATAGGAAAATAAGTTTTCAAACCGGAAATTGCAACTAGACACGCTTAAAGTTGCGAACAGTGACTTTAAGTTCATGAAATTTAAGTTTTAGACCGCAAAATTTGAATTACAATGCTTTAAACTCGCGAACTAGACTTTACGTTCATGAAAACTAAGTTTTAGACCGCGAAATTTGAAAAAATCTTTAAAACTAGTGATCCAGTGACTTTATTTTCATGAAATCAACGTTTTTTGAAAAAAACCCTAGATCTAGTAACTTTTTTTCATGAAAAAGAAGCTTTTTGAAAAAATCCCTAGATCTAGTGACTTTTTCTTTCATGAAAACTAAGTTTTTTTGAAAAAATCCCTAGATCTAATGACCTAGTGACTTTACCTTTGACAAACACCAGATATTTTTTCTCTCCAGTCACTCTAGCTTCTGCGCAGCTCCCCAAAAACGTGCCGAAGTCCTCTTTGAGGTTATGGCTTCTGCGCGGAGCTTCCCCAAAACGTGCCGAGACCCAATTTGAGGTTAAGATATTCACTAGATCACACGCGACGCAGGTCCACACTGTCTAAACTCCCGAACTCAACTGCCGCTCCAGCTGAGCGCTCCTCCTTATATACCCATCAGCCGAAGAGTGGGGGTAAGGAGTGCGCATGTCCAAAAATGGGGATAACAAGGAGTAGGGATGTCCGGAAGTAGGGGTTTAAGTTTTTTTTTGAAAATGGAACTTTTTTTTAAAGTTTTTTTTTAACCCGACCATTTTCTGACTATTTCCTGACCAACTTGACCATTTCCTGACCATTTCCTGACTTTTCCTGACTTTTCCTGACCATTTCCTAAGGTTAGTTTGTGACCGAACGATGCATAATCGGGCCACGGGGTACGCTATTTTGTCCTATTAGTCATCGGTCGCCACTCGGTTTAACCTTTATATACCGAGAAGGTAGGTATTCGTAATGGAAATCAGCCAAAATGTGAACAATTTGCTTAAACAATTTTATTTTTTCAATCCCGCCACAACTGCTCGATAAGCATCGCCTGAGCTCTGGATACCGCTAGGTATGACCTCAATCGGCCAGCCAGGGATGCCTGTTGTCCGGACAGCTGCTTGATCATGTAATATCTCCTTAACCCTTTCACTTTTCAAATTCCCGCCACGGGTGCCTCCTCTGGGATGCTCTGCCAATCGTTTCCACTATCGATCATTCATCTACCTCATCCGTGGAACCATGATAGCCGGACAACCGCTTGATCGGCTAAGTCCCGACATTAATATAAGTAAAACGCTACTAATTCTCTTTTATTTTCAGGTTTCGTCGACAGCTGCTTCATCACCATCGCCGATGTCATAGATTACCGCTGCTCACCGATGTCTAGGATCAACGCGTCTAGGAGATAGTCGGACAACCAGGTAAGTACGAGAACTGTCCGCGTAACTACAACTAATATCAACTTTTTTCAGATTTCCGCCACGGTTTCCTCATCAATGGCCTCCTCTGAAGTAGAATCTGTGATGACCTTGAAGATCGGACCACGCTATCACCAAGATGGCCGGACAGCCGCTTGTTCAGGTAAGTTTCCGGGTAAGTAATGATATTTTTGTTTGTATTTTTTCAAATAACGATTGCTTTTATTGTTAATTTTTGTTGCACAATGTTGGTGGTTCACAATTAACGATAGCCACACAAGATAGCGGTCGCATGCCTCGCTGAGTGCGATTTCGCGATTCAGGTACGCGAAAACCCGTACGTCTTTCGTATCGACGTCACGTAACGCTGTTGGCGGGCATTCCCGTTTGTTTTGGACACTGTGGTAGACTTAATTAATCGTATTCCGTTTTGCGTTCGCGAGTATTCTAACGATACGCCGGGATAATACGCGCGAGGTTGCTACCATATCGAACGCCCACGAGAGACTGCCTCGAGAAACGTTGCTCTCTTGGGCTCCCTACCACCGAGTTTTTCCTTTTCCATTGGGTTCTCGGCCGCTTTCTCCGCTCTGGAAATTTCTATACTACGCCCGAACAATAGGTGTTTACGCCTTTCGGCACACCAGGTGTGCGCCAGATGTTCGCGATGAAAATTTCCAACGCTAGTACACTATTTGCGTCTCGCTCTTTCGATTTCCGGGTAGCAACAAATCAACTTTTACAATTATGAACTTTGAACGACGCCGACCTGTGCGCAAGGTTCATTCGATGTCCCTGGTCTCGATTCCGCGTCGACTTCCTGGACTACCGATCGTATTCCGGCCCGACTTCCTGTAGCCGACGTTTAGAACGACTAGTTGTCCGGACTGTCCGGACAACCCCCTGTTAGGACGGTCGGATTTTGATCGCGCTTCGACTATCGGGTGTACCAGGTGTCCCTGGTGACGCAACTCTAGTCTTTAATATCTGTCCGGCAAACCGGGTGTTTGCGCGGTCAGATCGCGCTCGCGATTAATTCTTATGTTTAATCGACCTCCCCTGAGTACGCATATCGAGTCTCAGTTCGGTCCGACGCTCGGTTCAATATATTGTGTCTGTCCGGCAAACCGGGTGTTTGCACGGTCAGATCGCGGTCGCGATTGATCCCTGGGGTTTGTTTACATCCCCTAAGCATGCATATACCGTATCGTGACGTTACGACTCCTCGTTCGCAATAATGACCCCTGTCCGGCAAAGCGGGTGTTTGCGCGGGCGGATCGCGTTCGCGATAGTCTCCAGAGGTCGGTGAAGCCTTCCTCTGGCGGCAGTTTTAATCTTTTGTCGCTGCGTCGCCGCGTTCGTCATTTTGTGACGCGTCCGGCAAACCTGGGGTTTGCGCGATCGGATCGTTCTCGCGATAGTTTCTAGAGGTCGGTGAGGCCTTCCCCTAGCGGCAGTTCATGCCGTTTGGCGCTACGGCGCTTTCTTATTGTGTTTTGCCGAATGTCCGGCAAACCCCATGTTTACGCGGTCGGATCGCGTTGGTTTTCGTAAGATCCCCTTCTGAGGAGATCAGGAGTCAGCATCTCGACTCTCATTCGCCTGATACGCGTTTTACCTGAACTTCGTGTTCACGCGTCGAAGATTGTGTGTGGCTCGACCAATCATTGTTTCGGTGCTGTTGCAGATCCACGCACCTGTCTAAATCAAAATGAACTAATCACCTGGTCGGGCCAGGCACTTGGTGCCGCAAAAAGAAAAACAAATATGTCTGTGGATCGCTGGAAAGAAAATGCTTATATGCTAAATGGGCCGCTGCCCAGCGACCGCTGTCGCATATCTTATAGATTACAACGCCGGACGGATGGGCTGAATAACTTTATTTAAAAAGGAATAACTATTTACAAACTCCGTCCTCGGAACGTCTCAGCGTTTCTTAAAACTAATCCGGGGATGTCCCCCTTTCGTCAGCCGTATCGCCCTCTCCACTGGATGGGCTGGCGAAGTCCCGCTCGTCCTCATCCGGCTGCTCCCACGGCTGCTGCGTCGGCAAGGCGGTAATGGTGATCGTGTCGGTCACCGTGACCCGGGTGAGTTCGATCCGGTACGCGCTGTCGAAGGCTTCAGCAGCGCGTCTGATCGCCTCGAGTTCGGCAGGAGAGCCCCATAGGCGCGCGTCTCCCGCCGATGGCACAGAGTACCTTACTACCTGGCGACCTACTGTCGGCGACGGCGTGCTACGCCGGCTCCCCTCTGCTACTCGCCGCGGCTGCGGCGTCGCCCGTCGCTCCGCTCGGCTTATCTCCTCGGGCGTCAAGCGGGTTATGACTACCCGTGGTTGGCCAAGGAGCTGGCCGCGCACTGTCTTAGTGCACGGCTTCAAGGTTAGGTTGAATCTGAGCCAAGGCTTTAAGGAGGACGGACGCGCTTCACATCGCTCCGTATAAGTAGGACAATAGTGTTTTTTATTTTGAGAATTTTTGAGAAATTTTGATATGTGACGATTTGCGCTGTGATTACGAATTGATCTATATATAAATTATTACTGACATTATTAGGATTAATTAGATATTAACATTTATAACTTTTATACGGAATGGCTGTGCGTATTGCGAGGGACTTGTGTGCCACATGGTGATCAGTGACTCTATGAACTGAGAAATATCGCGAATCTTTAAGATATTGCTCATAATCGGTCATTGATACACTTAATCTTGATCTTGTGCATCAAACCCTGTATATATTATCCGTGATTTTACGCGATTTATCATATTTTTCAACCAAATTATTCCTCGGGCCACACCCTACACGATAAGATGGCCGCCTTTGACATGAGAGAGGAGGATAGTTGAAGGAAGGAAAGACGACACATATGCTTGGCTGTAATGCCCCCGGATTGTTCAAATTCTATCTTATTCTCACTTTTATGGTGAGTTAATTGTCATTCCGGAGTGAAACGTGTGTCTGCCTGCTCGTCCGTCTCTATATTGGTGCAAGGGGAGGAATATTATTATGAACATGGTCTGCACATAGTTGTCTTTCGACGTTTCGTTCGTCGATTGCAAAAATGGCCGACTTTTACACGCCTCGTGTCTTATTACATAGGCGATTGGGATCTTTCATATATGGCCGTTTCCGATGCGCCCTGTGACTTATACCGGCGGTTTTAGTAGTTAAAATGGCCGATTCCGGTACACCTCGCGTCTTTCGCGGTTGTAATGGCGTATGACACGATATCAATCAGAGACAAATACTTATGGTGACTCGAGACAGTGATATGGTTTCGCTCGCGGCTGTGACAATGACGGGCGTCTTTTTCGCGCCAGGATGACTTTGCGTGATTCGGTCCTTACATCCCAAGGTTTTCCATCTAGACCTGGGGAAGCTACGTCGCGTAACTTGATACCACCGAGAGTGCATTCATCGCGTGTGCATTCCAAAATTACTGGGCCTTGTTATTGACAATGACAGTGGCGAGCGTCTTTTCCGCGCGGGAATATCTTGCGCAATATTTGCGGTGACTGGCCGATGCCAATCTTCTCGGTCTACCTGTCGCGAGATTTACGTTTAAATTTGGAGAATTACGGCGTGCAATATGACAATATCGAGAGTGCATTTATCGTGTGTGCATCCCAATCACTGGGCCTTATCGCTCTGGCCTGATACACGAATATATATACATATGTATAATATTTTGCAATGAGAGGTTAACTCACTGACTTGGCTCGATCAGAACTCCTATACTTTTACACTTAACGAGTGTAACTAACTTTTACACTTAGTCTCTAATTCTACTTATATGCTCTTGAAGCTTTATTTATTACAATCCTTTTGTGCGGGATAACTCTATTTTATATATTAATTTAGTATTATGGTCGTTGACATATTATAACGCGTGTCATTAACGAGACCTTAGTCTCTAATTCTATTTATATACTTTTGAAGCCTTTATTATGAATTTTCTGTGCGAAATAATTCTATTTTATACATAGTATTGATTTAGTATGATAGTTTTTGATTTATTATAACGCGTGTCATTACCGTGCGAACATATATATAGGAATCTGAGTTATACTGCGTTATTATATTAATTGCAGTATGGGCTGCATACGACAATTGTTTGATTCTGTAACATATTACAGTACGATGGGTGACCGCATATAATTCAGTGAATGTTTTTGTGTTTTGTCATAGATATTAGTCTATGTGAGTGTACTTATACCCTTTGTCTTTATGTTAATTACATATTGCAGAGTACATGCATTTCCTATTATATATGCATATCTGGAGATCGCAAATCTTATATGAATAAATAAATCAAGATGCGATGTAATGGTGTGCAATATATTACTTATTTATGGTTATCTTTCCCTCTGTCCTATCACATGATACGACATAACCTATATTGGGTGACAGACAGATTTTGCATTGTTGAGTGGTTGATATTAGTTGGATTCGGACTTGCAGCAACAATTTATACATACTAAATACAACAGCTTGTCATATCTCACGTTTTTCTGAGGATACTTGACCTGAAATCAGAATTTTTCATGGTTTACTTTTGTATATCAAGCGGTCTGACTATCACATTTTGAAATGATCATATTCTCGGGTTATTTTACTCCAACATTGTTAAATAGCTACTTTTACATATATCCTAATTGTTACTTCGATATATTTCATGTTTTGCTACATAAAATTAGTTAAAATTTATACATTAAGAATCATATTTTGTATTAGATGGTTTCTCACTACCAAATGTCGAATGACGGTCATACTTTGGGATAATTATGCATTGACAGTATTAAACACCAATAGTTACATATACTCGAACTGATGTTTCTATATACTTCATGTTTTAATACAAAAAATCAGTTAAAATTCATGCATCAAGAGTCATATTTGATACCAAGGTGCCTGAATGTTATATATGGGAAAATGATATATTTATAGGCTAAACTTACATTAATATCATTAAACAACAATAGTTATACATAACAGATGCAATATCTCAATATACTTTTACACATATAATTAGTTATACTTAGATATTTGAAGTTACATCTTTTACATCATGTGGTTTCACTATCAAGTGTCGAAAGACGATCATATTTTGGGAAAATTATGTATGACAGCATTGAGCAGTAATAATTACATATATTTTTATTGATGTTTCTATATATTTCATGTTTTTTGCTACATAAAAATTGAAAAATTCATATATTAAGAGTTGCATTTTGATACTGAGGGGTTTCAACGCTATATATGGGAAAATAATATATTTCTGGGTTAATTTACATCAATATCATTAAACAATAATAGTTACACGTAATAGATGCAATATTTCGTCATACTTTATATTTTTTTATGCATATAATCAGTTATTTTTTAGATATTTGATGTTACATCTTTTATATCAAGCTGTCTCACTACCAAATGTCGAAAGACGGTCGTATTTTGGGATAATTATGCACTGACAGTGTTAAACAGCAATAATTACATATATTCCAACTGATGTTTCTATATATTTCATGTTTCTGCTACATAAAAATTAGTAAAATTCATACATTAAGAATCATATTTTGATACCGATGGGCTTTAATGCTATATATGGGAAAA
>NW_020210379.1:0-11673 GCF_003070985.1 Temnothorax curvispinosus | reverse complement strand
GAATCATATTTTGATACCGATGGGCTTTAATGCTATATATGGGAAAAAAATGATATATTTCTGGGCTAAATTTACATCAATATCATTAAATAACATTAGTTACACATAATAGACGCAATATTTTGACATACTTTATATTCTTTTATACATATAATCAGTTATTCTTAGATATTTAAAGTTACATCTTTATATCAAGCTGTCTCACTACCAAGTGTCGAAAAACGGTCGTATTTCGGAATAATTATGCATTGACAGTATTAAACAGCAATAACTACATATATTTCAACTGATGTTTCTATATATTTCATGTTTTTTGCTACTTATAATTAGTAAAATTCATACATTAAGAATCATATTTTGATATCAAGGGGTTTGAATGCTATATATGGGAAAATGATATACTTCTGGGCTAAATTTATACTAAAATTATTAAACAACAATAGTTACACATAATAGACGCAATATTTCGATATACTTTAACTCTTTAATACACATAATCAGCTATTCTTAGATATTTGAGGTTACATCTTTTATATCAAGTGGTCTCACTACCAAGTATCGAAAGACGGTCATATTTTGGGATAATTATGTATTGACAGCATTAAACAGCATCAATTATATATACTCTAATCTATGTTTCTATATATTTTCACATTTTGCTACATAAAATTAGTAAAATTCATACATTAAGGATCACATTTTGACACTAAGGGGCTTGAATGTTATATATGGGAAAATGATATATTTTTAAGTTAAATTTACATTAATATCATTAAATAACAATAGCTACATATAATAGACGCAATATCTTGATATGCATTACATTTTATCACATATAAATCTGTTAAATCTGAATACTGAGACTCACATCTTTACATCACATGGTCTTATCGTGAGCGTTTGCTTTGCTATTTTCGAGTCGACTTATGCTATTATACAGCAATAATGTTCTTCGGCCGCTTCAGATATGTTGAATTACTGTTACCTAATTATCAATAATTATCTATCAGAGGATTTTACTTGAACGCAATGAACGATTTTGTTACTTTGCAATATGTATTGTTTTTTCTTTTGTTTAATTGTTTTCTGTTTTTGTCCCTTGTATATATACAAAGAGGTCCATAGTTATGCACTCTCAGCGTGTGATTAATACAAACAATTGCTAATATTAAAACAATAAAAAAGTAATAGGTAAATATGAGACAACATAACCTCATAGATTACGCGTTGAGATGCATCTCTTCTCGACTAACCGTCTGTTCTAGGACACCTGAATGGAGAGAAGAAATAAAACACATACACCAATTTCTCTTTTCTTTTGTTATTTATTTATTTATTTATCACCGATATACCGATATAATTACAATGTATTTGGACTTTTTTGTTTTAATGTTTTGTTTATGTCCATTATATGCGTTATCACATTACATTATATACTGTCACGACTTTTTACCCGTTCGGGCGCAAAGCCGGATCAAAAGGGAGTTGCGGGAGAGTAGGATGTCAGGCCTCTCCGACGGATCTCTCGCACGAACCGAATTTCTAACGCGAACGTGAGTGTTGGGCGCCAGACGCGGTATCCCGCGTCCACTAACGCGAAATTTATCACAAATTATCGAAACGTTTATCGTAATTAAACGGCGTGCGAGAAATCGACCAGCTCGGCGTATTACTCAGGGACGAAGGTGATATAGGGCAGCGCGAATTGTGACGGGCGACACAGAAAGTACGAACTCAAACAATTAATAACAAAAGAGATTAACATTTATTGCAAAGAAAAAAAAGAACAATTAGCTCACGAGATTGCTCTAATAAATTAAAGAACCGTTGATTCATCTCTCACAAAAGCGAAATCATATAGACGTGAATAATCGTGAGCGTGGAAGAATAAATCAAAAATCGCTACAACCAGGACAATAATAACTCCGAAAACAAGTCAAAATTTTACGCGATCTCAGACGCCAAGTTTACTCCAGAAAGTACGCAGGGTCGCGATTGTTCAGAATGCTGTCGCCAGGATAGCGTATCCCCGAAATACGAGGCGCAATATAACACAACGACGGGCCAATAAGCAAGTCCGAACGCGACAGGTAACGCGAAATATTTAGGTTTTATCGCGCCGAGGAAATCATCAGCGCGAGAAGAATATCGTACTCAATCTAACGAATTTTTACGGGACATACGCCCTACGCAAAAGAGTACTTAATCCAACGCGAAAGAAAGAGTATCCTCCGAGGAGAATAGCGCTAAACCAGCGCGAGACTACACAACGCAATAATGTCTTGACGGACTTACAGACTAACGCGAAATAAACTAAATTTAACGCAAGAGATGACGAACTTACATACTAACGCCATGTACAACTAAATCTACGCAGGGGAAAATATCTACACGAGGAAAACGCGAAGTTGACCGCGAGCACACTAGATTACTGAAACGGCGTAACGCGAAAGCATCCTTCTCGACGAATAAACTACGATCACGAGAGTCGCGCGTGACGCACTCTCGCGCCGGGTAATACGCGATCGCAACCACAGATACCGTAAGAATGTTCGCGAATTACCGAATCGAGATATCTATCGCGATCTCCAGGACTTTCACGCGATGAGTACTATTCACTGGCCACGAGACCATTCCAAAGCCCTTCGCTCTCGCTCTCGATCGCAGATGCAAAATTACGAGATCTCAATTACGCGAGTACTTTAGGCGAGAGCGTGGCCCGGAGGGCGGTGTCGTGGCTTACATTATTACCGTCTATTACGAGGCAACCTCACCGGTAAGATACTTCCTCGGTCGGGGCTGTCCTCTCCGCCGTCACCAAAAACCGTCGCGAGAGAATCAGGCACCAAGTGCGCAGCAAGAGTCGGTCGAGAAGCGCTCAAGAAAGCCGTGCGTGTCGTCCCGAGGGTGGCTCAAGAATGATCGCGGAAGTGCGCTCGATAGAGGCGTCGATCTAACGCCCCTAGCGGGACATGCGCGACCCTTCCGCGCGATAAGCGGACCAATGGGCGATGAGCTCGCAAGCTCGCGAGGGAGCCGCTCGCAGGGTTATCGACCGTGGATTCGGCGGGGCGTTCGAACGTGCCCTTCGCGCTCGCGGGGTCCTTCCAGGTTTCCCCGTTGTAGTAGGCAAGGCGATGACTCCCGCGGTGTCCTCTGGCTCGACTCGGGGGCGGTGGCCATCCACCCCCAGAGTCCGTCTGGCCTCGGAGGACTGCAGACAGGCCCGGCGCCGGGCCCCTGCGATGCACAGGTTCGCCTGCCGTTGCTGGCGCGCAGCGCGCGCGTCTCACGTCGTCCCTCGCTTAGTAGCGGTCCTCGTAACTCGGGCTCCTCGTCCTCGACATCTCGCTTTCGGTCCTTGTGATTCCGTTTATCATCCGGCTCTCCTTGTACTCCTCGTCATCTTCAGTGTGGCGTTGGAACTCCAACTCGACGGGGTGAGGCGCCACGCAATATCGCAAGAGAAAAAAAACAATAATGAGTATTTGAATCGCAACTTTAATACGCCCCTGGAGATCGAAGGTTGATTCGTGAGCCGTCCTCGGGCGCGCAATCCGCGCCTTGTGACGGCGGCGGAGCGCTGCCACGCCGCGGCGAAACCGCAACGTCACAACACCCCACCCCAAGAGAGAGCATATCGGGCGCGATTGCCTCGACTTAGCCACTTGCCCATCCGGGCTCGTTACTAGGACGCTCACGCGACCGAGATCTCCAGTGAAGGGCTTCCAGTACTTGGACGGACACAACGTATGACACAAAAAAAAATCATACGATTGAAATAACAATACGATCAAACTTCGGCCCTCTTCCCACTTGCCGTAAGAACCTCGAAATTAAACTCGAAATGCCTTATTTGCCCTGTTTCCGTTTCGCTTAACGATTTGACACAAGTCGGACTTCTTACTATGGCCTACGATGGCTATGTGCCTCTCGCTTGTTGACGACTGCCTACCGAACACTAACGCAACGCAAAAACGTGAAATACATCACCGCAACGCGAAGACGTTAAACGCTAACGCAACAACGTGAACATTAGCGCAACGCGAAAACGAAACCTAACGCGAAATACCTAACGCTAACGAGACCTAACGTCAACGAAGGTAGAGAGAGGGGGGGTAGCCCCCGTTTATTCCCGTGGGAGGTAGCCCCCTTTTAGCCAAGTACGCTAGCTAGACGTACAAGGCAGATTTGTGCTAGCACAACACCAACGCGAAAGTGGCGTCGACCGCAGAACGAGAGCGCAACACTAAATCCTATCGTGGCTTTTATTCGTATTGTCGGGCTTGCGCGGCAATGCTAACTATCGAACACGATTAACGGCAGGGTTTCTCGCAATTTAAGAGTTAACAAACGGAGGTTTCGGGGTGGGTTCCAGGGTAAGATCTTACTCTAAACGTGGTGGTTAGTAATTTATTGGGTGTCTTTGGGAGGAAACGTAACATAACTTCAACATAACATTAAAGGGAAGGCAAGCAACGAAAAGAAACCTAAATAAGTAGGAGTGGTTACTCGCGATAAGGCTTTAAATCCTTAATATGGACTTTTCCGATTACGTTACCGAGGGGATCGGCGAGTTCGTAGACTACCGGCGACAGAATTTTATGAACGACAAACGGACCGTGATATTTTGTGGCTAATTTTGCAGAGATATGCTGCGTGGCGGACGACAAAATGTGTTGCCGTTTCAGAACGAGATCGCCTACGGCGAACTGTCGATCCCGCCGTCGTAAGTTGTAATACCGCGTTTGCTTGGCCCGCGCGGCCTCGAGATTCTCTACAATCCACCCGCGCAACTGTCGGATGTTTTCCATCCTCTCTCTCCAATTGGCGGGATCGGCGTCTTCGATTTCGACATCTTCTCGTCCGCGCAAACCAACAGGTTGAGGTTCCCTCCCGAAGTTGAGAAATGCCGGGGTCGCTTGGAGCGACGTATGGTGCGCGGAGTTATAAGCGAAACGGAATTCGTTGATGTGTCGGTCCCATTCTCGATGATCCCGGTCTAGAAACGCAGTAATCATAGTCTTTAGCACGCGATTCACCCGCTCGACCGGATTGGCTTGCGGGTGGTATGGTGGCACCGTCGAGTGCTTAATGCCGTATTGTTCCGCGAGTGCCCGTAAGTCGCGATTGACAAATTCCGTACCGTTATCAGTCAACAATACGCGAGGTGCTCCCCACCGAAATATAACGAGGTCTTCGATCGCCTCTCGGATTGCTTTACCTGTCGCCTTACGAAGCGGACGACACTCAACCCATTTAGTGAAGAGGTCTTGGATTACGAGAAGATACGCGTGACCAGATCTGCTCGGCGGAAGCGGCCCCATTATATCCGCGGCAACTACCGTCCACGGGGCTTCAATGACACGTTGTCCCATTAATCCCGCGGGGACGTCCTGCTCTACTTTGGTTCGCTGGCATGGGTCGCACCGACGCACATATCTAGCAATATCGCGAAACATCTGTGGCCAATAGTATCGCGTCGCGACACGGCGGTAGGTTTTTGCAACACCGAAATGTCCGGCTTGAGGTGGATCGTGATTATCGCGAATGATTTCCTCCCGCGAGTCCTTCGGTACAACACGTTTCCACTGGTCGAGATCGTCTACCAGTTCGCCTACGATCGGGTGAGGTCTGCGGAAATATAACTGTCCTCCATCGATTTTCCACCCGGGGAATCGGCGTGGGTGCTCGGTAACGTCGTCAAACCGTTTCGCGTACCATTCATCTTCGATCGCGACCGCTGCGCACAAATCGTTTTCTTTCTCGTAAATTCGCGAGAGTGCGTCGGGTACGTGGTGCAACGCCCCTTTCCTATGCTCGATCCGATAATCGTACTCAAGTAACTCGAGTGCCCACCGCGCTAACCGGCCGGTCGGATTCTTAAGATTGTGCAGCCAACGGAGGCTGCTGTGATCCGTTATTACAGTAAAGTTGTATCCTTCCAAATATGGCCGGAATTTCTTAATGGCCCATATCACGGCGAGACACTCTTGCTCGGTCGTTGAATACTTGCGCTCCGCTTCCGATAGCGACCTACTCGCGAACGCGACCACATGTTCGTTCCCATCTATTTGTTGCGTCAACACCGCGCCCAATCCCACGGAACTTGCGTCGGTCTGCAACGAAAACGGCACGCGGAAGTCGGGGCACGACAAAGTAGGAGGAGAGGCTAAACGAGCTTTTACGTTTTCAAACGCGACGGTTTGTTCTTCGCCCCATTCCCACGGCTGGTTCTTCTTGAGAAGACGCGTCAAGGGTTCTAAGAGCGTCGCGCACTGCGGTATGAAGCGGCGATACCACGACGCCATCCCTATGAAACGCCGTAACTGTCGGAGGTTACGCGGCACCGGATATTCCCGAATTGCGACCGTTTTATCCGGATCGACTTTTAAACCGTCTCGATTCACGAGAAACCCTAAATATTTCACCTGAGATCGGCAGAAGTGGCTCTTTTCGGGATTAATTGTAAGACCGGCTTCTCGAATTTTTATAAATACGCGCTCTAACCAGATCAAATGTTCCTCAAAAGTCTCTGTCGCGATCACTATATCGTCGAGATAGGCAAACGCATAAGGATCCATCTCGGGCCCGATCAAACGATCGAGTAACCGTTGGAAAGTCGCGGGCGCTCCCGTCAACCCGAACGGCATTCTCTTAAAATGAAATAAGCCTTTCCCCGGAACCGCAAAGGCCGTTATCTCCCGGCTCTTCTTCTCGAGCGGGATTTGAAAATACGCCTGGCTCAGGTCGATGGTGGAAATGTACCGAGCCTTTCGTAACTTATCGAGAATCGCGTTCATGTACGGTAACGGGTACGCGTCCTTCTTTGAAACGTTATTAACTAGTCGAAAATCTAAACAAAACCGATAGGTCCCGTTGGGCTTCTTAATCATAACAATCGGGGTCGACCATTCGCTTTGGGAAGGCTCGATAATGCCGGCTTTTAACAACCGATCGACTTCTTCGTATATCGCCTCTTTAATTTTTGGTGAGACCGGGTAACATCGCTGTTTAATCGGAGGATGACTCCCCACTTCGATACGGTGTTCCGTTAACGTGGTGGCCCCGAGTTTTTCCGGAACGCCCGTTAATTGTGACTCTAAAAATTCGCGCAAACGTTTCTCTTGATTCGGCGTTAATTCACTTAGACCACAGCAGACGAGAGGCGACGCTTCGGGTTTCCGCGCCTTTTCCCCTTTTTCCGCCGAATCCGCCGCGATATCTGTACTGTCTCCTTCCGACAGGACGACACGAACGCTCGCGAGAGAACTCGAGGAACCCTTCTCGAAAGGATACTGTCGTGAGGAATCCTCTACGAAATGCCATGTTCCGTTCGCGAAATTAACGCTAATCCCGAAAGCTTGTAAGAAATCTAATCCTAAAATACACGGTAACGCTAAAGTTGGCAACGAGTGGATTACCATTTGCCGGGTTTTATCGTCCACGCTAACTGGGACAGTTACCTCCCCCCTGACTCTCGCTGTTTGATTCGTCGCGGTCGCCACCCGTCTCCCGCCGGTCGAACGGAACGAGAAACCTAATTGCTTAATTAGCGTCGTTAGCTCCGAACCAACGTACGTGCGACTAGAGCCCGAGTCAACCAACGCGCCTATCTCATATCCCGCGACACGAACGCGGAGGAATTTCAGAGAGGCCGAGGCCCCCGTTATATTAAACGCGCTGTATGCGGCCTCGCGGCGATCCACGGCCGAATCGTTCGGGGCGGAGAGGGTAGGAGTCGGGACGCCCCTCTTACGCGACTCCTCTATGCGTTTCCCGAGCACGCGGGACACGTACGGACGGTAACTTCGGCTTTACCGCACCGATAGCAATGTCTTTTTGGCGGAGCTTTGCAATCGCGCGAGAAATGCCCCGTCCCCTCGCAATTCCAGCACGTCGCGGTACGTGCAGCGGCCGGAGGGGTGGTCGACACGTCGGTCGCGGAAGCGGCGGTCACTGCGGGAGCGCTCGCCTTGGGCCCGCCTGCCGGTGCTTTTTTTTCGTTCGCGGCGCCTGCCCCGGTCCCGGTCGAACTTGCGGTAGAAGTACCAAGCGCGGCCACGGTATCGCGAGAATTTCCGCCGGAACGGCGATTCGCGCCTTTAGCTACCCGATATGCGAGATCCGGAAATAAGGATTGCTCTGGCGGGGGAGGTGCCCGATAAGTTTGCGCGGCGCGGCAGCTAGTCTCGGCTCGCGTAGCCCACCGCTCGAGCGCCTTCATATTAGTTACCGCGTCCCGAGAAATCAAAGTCTGTAATCGAGGTAGAAGGTGTCGGTGCGCGTAGCCGACCTTCTCTTCTTCGCGCCACGGCGGCGATAGCCGATCGTATAGCGAGCTGAGGCACGTCAAAAAGTCCGCGACGGGTTCTGTCTCCCCCTGCGTGCGCCGCATTATCTCGTCGCGAAGCGCGAATTGGAAGTCGGGGTCCCCGAAGCGCGTACGCCATTCCTCCCTAAACGCGGCCCAGGTAGTCAGGCTATCCCTGATCCCGCGGAACCAATGCAGCGCGATACCCGATAAGAAGAACGGCAGGCATCGTAAAATGTCTGCATCTGAGACGGGAATTAATTCGCGGCCCTCCTCCACGCGCAACAAAAACGTTTCCGCATCTTCGCTGCGCGCGCCCGAGAATTTCAAATTTTATTTACGCATCGTGTTATAGGCGTCGGCAGCGGAATTATGGCCCGAGTCTCGAAGGGTCCCATTTAAGCTGTCGTGATCCGGCGGGGAGCCGGAGAGGCGCGCGATCCTATCCGCGGACGGACTATCCGGGTGCGTATTCCCCGCGGGAACCTGTAGGCATTCTGTATCTACCGGATGGTTTACCGCGGAGGCGCTTTCCGAGTCTCCGCCGCGACGTAACAAACGCAGTAACCGGAGGGCCAATTCAGTGTCGGTCCCTTCCGCGGATAACCCTCGTCGAGTTAACTCGCCCATTCGCTGTTCACGGTTCGCGAGGAGGATCCACTCGTCGCTAAGTTCGACAGAATCCATTTCGTCGTTCGAAATTATTCTCGAAAGCGAAATCTATATTCCGTGCGAAAGCTACGGAATGTTACCGTATTCCCGAAAGAAAATAACACGCGAACAATAATACACGAACAATAACACTCGCGAAAGGAATGTAACGGTAACGCGAAGTAGGCAAACAGTTTTTCTGACGCGATCGTCCGCTCGATGTAAACACAGGAATTCCGATGGTATCGCAATCGCGCTTTCACCAAATTCCGACGCGTCACACGGCACTGAATAATATCTCCGATTTACCCACCCGAATACCTTTATTTCACTAATCAAATTCCAAATAATATTTCACACCAAGCTGCAAGAAAGAGGTTAGACAAAACATAATATGGCACAACACAAATAATATCGCAATCAGAAATATATCATATATAATATCGCATCAAGACATGAAGTAAGGAAAGGATTAATTCTTTATTTCAGCCAAAAAAAATTAAATCTGAAAAGAAAGAAAAAAAATTTTAATTAATTTGCCGTCACCCGCGCGAAATTATTATCGCGCTTATTCAAGCCCTTATTGTGCTTTTCAGCGATCTTTCGGCGGCCCCACGTTGGGCGCCAAATTTTGTCACGACTTTTTACCCGTTCGGGCGCAAAGCCGGATCAAAAGGGAGTTGCGGGAGAGTAGGATGTCAGGCCTCTCCGACGGATCTCTCGCACGAACCGAATTTCTAACGCGAACGTGAGTGTTGGGCGCCAGACGCGGTATCCCGCGTCCACTAACGCGAAATTTATCACAAATTATCGAAACGTTTATCGTAATTAAACGGCGTGCGAGAAATCGACCAGCTCGGCGTATTACTCAGGGACGAAGGTGATATAGGGCAGCGCGAATTGTGACGGGCGACACAGAAAGTACGAACTCAAACAATTAATAACAAAAAAGATTAACATTTATTGCAAAGAAAAAAAAGAACAATTAGCTCACGAGATTGCTCTAATAAATTAAAGAACCGTTGATTCATCTCTCACAAAAGCGAAATCATATAGACGTGAATAATCGTGAGCGTGGAAGAATAAATCAAAAATCGCTACAACCAGGACAATAATAACTCCGAAAACAAGTCAAAATTTTACGCGATCTCAGACGCCAAGTTTACTCCAGAAAGTACGCAGGGTCGCGATTGTTCAGAATGCTGTCGCCAGGATAGCGTATCCCCGAAATACGAGGCGCAATATAACACAACGACGGGCCAATAAGCAAGTCCGAACGCGACAGGTAACGCGAAATATTTAGGTTTTATCGCGCCGAGGAAATCATCAGCGCGAGAAGAATATCGTACTCAATCTAACGAATTTTTACGGGACATACGCCCTACGCAAAAGAGTACTTAATCCAACGCGAAAGAAAGAGTATCCTCCGAGGAGAATAGCGCTAAACCAGCGCGAGACTACACAACGCAATAATGTCTTGACGGACTTACAGACTAACGCGAAATAAACTAAATTTAACGCAAGAGATGACGAACTTACATACTAACGCCATGTACAACTAAATCTACCAAGGGAAAATATCTACACGAGGAAAACGCGAAGTTGACCGCGAGCACACTAGATTACTGAAACGGCGTAACGCGAAAGCATCCTTCTCGACGAATAAACTACGATCACGAGAGTCGCGCGTGACGCACTCTCGCGCCGGGTAATACGCGATCGCAACCACAGATACCGTAAGAATGTTCGCGAATTACCGAATCGAGATATCTATCGCGATCTCCAGGACTTTCACGCGATGAGTACTATTCACTGGCCACGAGACCATTCCAAAGCCCTTCGCTCTCGCTCTCGATCGCAGATGCAAAATTACGAGATCTCAATTACGCGAGTACTTTAGGCGAGAGCGTGGCCCGGAGGGCGGTGTCGTGGCTTACATTATTACCGTCTATTACGAGGCAACCTCACCGGTAAGATACTTCCTCGGTCGGGGCTGTCCTCTCCGCCGTCACCAAAAACCGTCGCGAGAGAATCAGGCACCAAGTGCGCAGCAAGAGTCGGTCGAGAAGCGCTCAAGAAAGCCGTGCGTGTCGTCCCGAGGGTGGCTCAAGAATGATCGCGGAAGTGCGCTCGATAGAGGCGTCGATCTAACGCCCCTAGCGGGACATGCGCGACCCTTCCGCGCGATAAGCGGACCAATGGGCGATGAGCTCGCAAGCTCGCGAGGGAGCCGCTCGCAGGGTTATCGACCGTGGATTCGGCGGGGCGTTCGAACGTGCCCTTCGCGCTCGCGGGGTCCTTCCAGGTTTCCCCGTTGTAGTAGGCAAGGCGATGACTCCCGCGGTGTCCTCTGGCTCGACTCGGGGGCGGTGGCCATCCACCCCCAGAGTCCGTCTGGCCTCGGAGGACTGCAGACAGGCCCGGCGCCGGGCCCCTGCGATGCACAGGTTCGCCTGCCGTTGCTGGCGCGCAGCGCGCGCGTCTCACGTCGTCCCTCGCTTAGTAGCGGTCCTCGTAACTCGGGCTCCTCGTCCTCGACATCTCGCTTTCGGTCCTTGTGATTCCGTTTATCATCCGGCTCTCCTTGTACTCCTCGTCATCTTCAGTGTGGCGTTGGAACTCCAACTCGACGGGGTGAGGCGCCACGCAATATCGCAAGAGAAAAAAAACAATAATGAGTATTTGAATCGCAACTTTAATACGCCCCT
>NW_020210378.1:3380-6303 GCF_003070985.1 Temnothorax curvispinosus | reverse complement strand
ACAAATAAGCAACCCACAATGTCAGTAAAGTCCTCTGCAGTTATTTAACAACACAGAAAAGACATTTCTACTTACCTTGATCACAAGAAATAATAATATATATGCATTTATAAACTTTAGTCAACACTGTCAGTTGTATAATGCGGGCATTCCCACTCTGCCGCCGCCGCCATCTTGTGATCGTACGCCCTGCTGTCTATTGGTCTATAACCGACCAATCAGAAGGAGGAACAAGTTTGCGTTTCTCTACTAATATAGGACTCTAATTGTAACTAGCGTTTAGACGCCGCACTTCCACGTGTGCATACACATTCGGTCACTGGCCGACACCAGGCGGCGTGCCTCTTCCAGCTACCCAGCGCCGCGCTTTTGAAGTTCCCCCGAATTGCACAACAAGAAAAACATCGATAAACCCACCAAATCAAGATTTGGAAGCGTAATATAAAAGTATAATGTCGATGTGCATCGTGCGTATGTGTGCGTGCAATGTAGCGTGCTATCCTTGTCTATATCTTTGTCTATACAAGGACAGATATAGTCGGTGAGCACTTCTTTATCGACGCTGATCGAGTTCGGCTACGGCTCCAGCATCCCCTTAACGCATGGGATGTCCAGACGCTTTTGGGCAGAAGCATTGAACTGTGCTGGATATATTCTGAATCGTTCGGGAAAGTCACGGGAAAAAGGGAAAACACCTTATGAAGCTTGGTTTAATCGCGAATATCCTTTACATCATTTGAAGATTTTTGGAAGTGAATGCTTTGTACGAGTACCAAAACAGAAGAGGAATGACAAGAAGTTTGGAACGACAAGTAAGCGAGGAATTTTCGTAGGATACGAAGACATTACTGGAAACTATCGTGTTTGGATACCGGATGAGACACGAGTTGAAATTAGCCGAGATGTTGAATTTCGTGAAGTCGCTGTTCCGGAAGCATTGATAGATTTGAACCAGGGAGAGAAAGAAGATGAAAGCTTACAAGAAAAGGAACTTCAAGGAAGATGTACACAGGAAGAAAATCAAGAACAGAACGGTCAAGCGGAAAGAGGAAGAAATGAAGACCAATCGAAGTCAACGTATCAGTTGAGAAATCGAGCAACACTTCAAGCACCGCAACGATTTGTTTACATGTGTCATAAATCCCCTGTCGAGCCGAACTCCTACAATGAAGCATTACAAGTACCGGAGAGAGAGAGCTGGATTAAAGCGATGGATGACGAGATGAATTCTCATAGGAAGAATGGTACGTGGGAGTTAGTGGAGCCTAATCAAGATATGCATCCTCTATCAGTAAAATGGGTTTACTGTATTAAAGCCAAAGCCAATGGAGAAATTGATCGTTTTAAAGCTCGTCTGGTTATTAAGGGATACGAGCAGGTTTATGGCGTAAACTATACGGAAACTTTCCTCAAATCTTAAATCTCGTTTCCAATCTCAAATTTCAGTTTTCAGCTCTCGAATCTTCAACCTCAAATTTCAGTGCTAGTGGCTAATCATCAAACTTGGTCCTTCATGACTAAGCGAAAGTAAAGACACCTGGCAGTTTGTGATAAAGTGTACTATAGAGAGAAGAGACAGAAGTTAAGCTCGTCTTTAACCTTAACCTCGTCTGTTGTTTAAGCAAGAGTTTAATTTAAAAAAATTATTTGTGTTAATAAAAAATCATCATTAGTAAGTGATTATAAATTTTACATCATATTAAGTTTTATATCATAATACTCACACAACTAACTGTAATAATATTAATCTTTCAATATTGAAAAAGCAATACAATTTATTTTTGTAAACTTATCATTTTGATTAATTTAGTTCTAAATCAAATATTTTATGCATGTATAAATTTTTTTTAGATAATTAAAAAGTTAATAGTAGAATTATTGTATATATTAAAATTTTTAACAACTGTAATAGTAATAATGACTACATACAAAAATTATTTAGTAAGAATTTTTATTATTAATTTTCTTATTTTTTATGGATTATCAGATTAACATGGAAGATTTAGATGACTTTTTGGAATTTATGGATATGGCAGAAGTTGCACATACAAAAATACCTAAGCGTTATATTCGAGATCACTCAAATCCTTTTGAATTCTTATATGAGGAAGCATTCAAAAAACGTTTCAAATTTAGTAAAGAAGCAATTATGTATTATATATTGCCAATTATTGAAGGCAACTTAGCAAAAGATAGTAACAGAGGTTTACCAGTACCACCTGTTTTACAACTTCTTATGGCTCTCCGATTTTATGCCACTGGCAACTATCAAGTAAATAAAATAAATATTAAAACAAGCATTAATTAAATTTTTATTAGATTTAAAGTAATTCTTAATGAAATTATAAATATCAGGCTGTTACAGGTGACTTAAGAGGTTTCACGCAACCCACTGTATGCAGATGTATTAAAGCAGTGTCAATAGCATTTGCAGAGAAACTTCATGAATATGTACAATTCCCTAAAACTCTAGAAGATCAACGAAGCAACATCAGAACATTTTATGAAATAGCTGAATTCCCAAACGTTGCTGCTTGCATTGATGGGACCCTGATTAAAATTGCCAATCCTGACAAAGAAATTGGAGAAATTTTTCGCAGTAGAAAAGGCTCATTTTCTTTAAATATTTTGATAATTTTATACAATTATTTAAATTGCAACGAAAAATATTGTGCACTGTATATATTTTTTTATGTGTTTAGGCTGCTGCAGGACCAAGAGGAGAAATTTTGTATATTGATGTTCGACATCCAGGAAGCACTCATGACAGCACTTGCTTTGATCGCAGTGCCTTAAAACTGTTTTTCATGGAGAACAGGATAAAAGATATAAATATAAAACAAAAACATTTTAAAGAAAAGTAAAACTGTATGCTGTTTAAAATAATAGATACAATATGATCAGATTACATTATATTACATTC
>NW_020210378.1:0-3370 GCF_003070985.1 Temnothorax curvispinosus | reverse complement strand
GAAAAGAAAATTTTCTTGTTTAAAAAGGGGACTTTTAAACAAGTTAGATACTTCCATTGCTATCATTTGTGCTACAGCAGTTCTGTGGAACTTGCACATCCACATTAATTATCCAAATAAAAATGTTTTCGTTGAAGTAGAACCAGAGAATGCAATATATTTAGATGCTGATCCTCCTCGTAATATGAATGGATTAGATTATCGATTGCACTTCATTATTCGACACTTCTCAAGATAATTATTTTATTGAAATATGTGATTAATGCATTAATATATAATCATTATACAAATTGTTTGTTATTTTAATAAGATTTTCAAAAATATTTTTATAAAAATATTTGTAAAACATTGTGATTAAATAAAATAACAATTTGTTATTGTAATTTATAATTTTTATTTATCCAAAATATTAATCATTTATTGAGAAGTATGAAAATAAAATAAACATTTTTAACATAAAACAAAAATGATTAATTACAATTTTATATAAATGTATTACTTTCTTAAAAAATACTTATTGCATAAAGAAATATGATTTTTGTTTATCTCAAAAAGTAATGTAACATGACAAATACAACATTTTATACTAAAAAAGCAGAGAAAAAGATATTTTGTTCTTTCTATAACACTCAATCACTGACTACGTTTATATGGCCTGATTTACGCCAATGTTAACATCAGCGTAAATCGAGTCGTGTAAACATAGTCATTGTTATGTAAAAAATTAGTGAATATTGTCTTATAATGTTATTAATCAATTAAATCAATTTTGTTAATGAATATGAAATAAAATAAAATAAAATAAAATAAACATTTTTAACATAAATAAACAAAAATTAACATAAATAAACAAAATAATTTAATATTTTTATATATTACTTTCTTAAAAAGTACTTATTACATGAAAAAAAGAATACGGTTTTGTTTATCTCGAAAAATAAAATGTAACATGACAAATAAAACATTTTGTATTAGAAAGACAGAAAAAAAGATCTTTTGTTCTTTCTATAACACTCATTCATTGTCATGTAAAAGATTAGTAGATATGATTGCTTCTTAATATTATTAATCAACTGAATCAATTTCGTTAATGACTTATATATCTAATATATCACTTTCAATTGCAGTATACTTTGCTGTCCAATATTTAAGTTGTGCTTGCATTGCTTGCATTTCCAATTCTGCAGCAGCTCTCATTTTATCCCAATATTCGCATTCCTTTCGAATAATTCTTAGCTTTTCTATATGCAGCTCTGACTGCTGCTTCGTTGACTCTTCTAATTTCTGTATTCTCAAATCTTGTTCAATTTCTAAACCAGTCGGATATTTCCTCTTTTTATTCGAAGGTTCTGCAGTCAAATCTTTTATAAAAATAAAAAAAAAGATAAATTCTATATAAATGAAATAATAATTAGAGAAAAAATATTAACTCAATTTTTAAATAAAATTTGTGTAGAAAATTTCTCACAGAAACACATTAATCATTGAAAGATAGGATAAGTTAAATTATTAAAATAAAATAATACAATTTTAAAAAAGTATTAAATTTTATAAAGATTTTTTCCTGTTAAATAAATGTTCTTAAAAAAAAAAGATTTTTGAGTTGTTATTAAGTTTCATTAGTCCCTATCTACAATAGGTGTTTTAAGCCCTAAAGTCTTAAGAAATGGACCAATCACAATCAATTATTCTCCTCAAATTTAACTGTGATTGAACAATTTCTTAAGGTTTAGGACTTAAAACACCTATTGTAGACGGGCACTTAAAAGAGTGATATGATAATTCATACCTTTACACTTATTAAGTCGATTCTCATCATTTTTTGGTAAAATATTTTGAAGAACATTCATAGACTTTCGTTGTATACTACTTCCTACAATAGTAAAAAGTAAAATACAAATGTTGCAATATTATTAGTACCAAATTTATCATTTTGAAACAAAATTAATATCATTTTGACATTTATCATTTTTCAAAAAATAGAATAGACTCGTATCAAATTTCTAATACAAAATATTTTCATAAAATTACGCACATGCATGAATGCAACAAAATTACGCGATCTGTTCATGCATATATAATACCCAGATAGCACAACTGATCTTTATGAAGTCATAAAAATCAGATACAGATCTTTTTGAATTCATAAAGATCAGCTGTGCTATCTGGGTATACACACTTACCAGCTGTACTGGACTTAGAAGAATGTCTGTTCAAGGAACTGTCGCTTTCTGATATTTTTGTAATAGTACTCTTGGCACTATTTATGGTTAAACATTTGTTTAACAAGACTTCCTTTGAAACTGCATATATTTTATAAATAAAAATTTTCTTTTTTAATAATCATAGTTCATACTTAAAAAGAAATATACCTTTTTCATTTAAACCAGCATTGGCACTCAAATCACCAGCAAGATAACAAGGTACATGATCATTTTCATTACTACTTTCAGAATAGTTTTCTCTTTCATATTTGTCAAGATCTGCCTTATTTCCTATTTCTTCTTCTTTAAATGTATCTTGGATGTCTTCCATGTTTCCTAATCACCATCATATTTTTTTCAAATTTATAAAAAATGCACTAGTAAAAAATAGAAATTAAATAGAAAAAGAAAAATAATATTACTTTCGATTTCACTTGTACTATCCCATTGATTTTTTAACGTAAAATCAATTGTTGGAACAACACTGCGAACTCTTTCATGTATGTCTTCTTCATCATCATCAATCACTATTGGTGGACCACCACCAGTTTTTAACTGATGCAGTTTCCTTACTGAATCTGATCGTCTACATCTATTATGTAAAAATGTTTCATATAGTATATATGGAGGGGTAAAAGTCATAGTGGCGTAAATCAAATTTTTAAAAATATTGCCTTTAGTGTGTAGATGCAATTTATATATTGTATAGATTGCATCTATGCACATGAACCAATATCTTAAAAAATTTGACTTACATCACTATGGCTCTTACCCGTCCATATAATATTGAATTATATAAAATATTAAAGTTATAAAATTTTAAAAATTTGTTGAAAAATAAAAATATTTATTTTATTTTTAACATATTGAAAAGTAAAACCCAAGGGATGCTTTAATATATTTATTTTAAAAATATTATTATAATAAATTTACTCAAAATAAATTTTATAGAGATAATTTTGAATCAATTCTTTACAATATATCTAATGAAAAAGTTGCACAAAATAATGCTGGGTCTACAATGCGAGTTTCAGAGTCACAGGAACGGTCGAAAGAAATTGATCACTATGATTGGTCGTTTTCTTTCTTACGAACATTCTTGCGACTGTGAGACTCGCATTGTAGACCCAGCATAAGTATTGTTTATGTGATTAATTCATTCATGC
>NW_020210377.1:0-1331 GCF_003070985.1 Temnothorax curvispinosus | reverse complement strand
AATTAAATATCTATTAAAATAATTACATATTTTCTAAAAAAGATTATGAGAATAATCTTTTATAAAATCGTTTTAGATTAATTTTTTTCTCTAATTATTATTTCTAAATCATTGAAAAATAAAATGATCCAAAAAGAAACAACTAATTTTATGCAAATAAACAATAATGCTTACCGCAAAGTTGCTCCACCGGTGCATGATACCTCTTCTAGGCCTCCTCCTCCTCTTTCTCTCGGATTGTCATCAAGCCTCCACCTCCGCACAGGTTGTCAGAACTCCTTCTCTTCACTCGCATCATGATGCACAACAACGGAATTATAGTACGTACTTCACTGATCTGTAACACATACAAATATATCCAAATAAAATAATGTCTAAAATAAGTATTAGAAGAATAATTTTTGCACGCAAATCTCTTATTCCTAATTTCAACAAATTTTTAATAAAAAAATGATGTCCTAATAAAGATGCTTTCTCAGATATAAATTCATACACAATTTTGATGAGAAAAAAAAATTTAATTCTGATATAGTTAATTTAAATTATTATAAATCTTAAATGTTTGGAAATATTTTATATATATTTGTTAATATTATAAAAATATTGTAAATATTTTACTAAATATATTTACTAAATATATTTTCAAAATATTTTATTTATTAGATTTAGATACATTTCGTGCATTATTGTGCAATATGCTTATTATATGCGACCTGATGTAGTGTACTACTGCGCAAATAATTATTTCCACCAATAACAAATAATATAAAATAAATTAATTACGAAGTGCTCACCTTACACGATCCGCCGTCACACGTGGTCACCTCTCTGGCCTCCTTCTCCTCCTCCTCCTCCTCCTCTTCTTTCTTCATCACTATTTCTTCGTGAGAATGGAGGGGGGTACTCAGGAAACATCTATTCACTAAAACAAACAAATTGTTGGTTAAAATTAAGCGCAATTATAATGAGCAGAATATAATAATCGTGCGGCTATGTCATACTTCGTGCGGTACTCTCGATATTAATCATACGCAACGCGTATCATAAATAAAAAGTGAATGCAATCAGCTGCATCTAACAATAGGAAAAGGTCTCGCGCGATCCATTTATTTAACGCGCTAAGAGCGACGCGGCGGCTTTACTTCGGTCAAACAAGATTTGCGAAATACGCGTTCGAATGGATAAATAATCAATGAGTACAAGTGTCGAATCTATATATATTGCGCGATAGTTAATTATTGCGGCAAATGATAAAAGCGAAACTGATACCTACACATTTCACTTATCAAATGACTCGCGACGCCGCTCGTTCCGGAGCCGATCCGTCCCGT
>NW_020210376.1:0-3158 GCF_003070985.1 Temnothorax curvispinosus | reverse complement strand
ACGTGTCTAACGTAGAAAGTAGAAAGATGCCTCGCAAAGGTGATAAATCTAGAAATTTTCGTCCAGCAAAACCGCGAAAAAAACGTTTCCAAGGAAATCAGCATACATTAGAAAAGGATACTGAAGCAACGTCATCTGCTGCAAAAAAACTGAAATCTGCGGATTGTGATTTTTTTATCAATCAAAATCATAGCTACAGATTCATCGAAATCTTTACCGTTTTCAGCACTCTTTCACAAATGTTAATTTGTAAAAAATGTAAAAAAGATATAAGTTTAGCTAAAACGGGAAATCGTGGATTGGGTTTTAAAATTGCCATTACATACTCATGTGGTAGAAAAATTGACTCAGGTCGCCTTTTGTAAATAATGCCTTTGAAATCAATCGAAGAATAGTATTTGTTATGAGACTGTTGGGAATTTGTAGAGAAGATATTAATATTTTCTGTGGTCTTATGGATATGTGTAAAAGATTGAATGTTTCTGTATATTACGCTGCTGTAGAAAATATTCACACTGCAGCAAATGCAGTTTTCTATGCGTTATGTCGCAAAGCAGTAGAAGAAGAAAAGGAATTAATTTCACAAAAAGAAAATCCAGTTGTAAATTTCACAGTTTCTGGTGGTGGAACTTGGAAAAAGCGTGGCTTTTCGTCATTATTTGGTGTGACAACGCTTATAGGATTAAACCCTGGAAAAATAATTGACCTTGTAGTAAAAAGCAGTTACTGCCAATTTTGCACATTTTGGAAAAATAAAAAGGATACTCCGGAATATTTTGAATGACTCGAGACTCATGAAGAAACATGCACTGCGTTAATCATTCTGGATCAGCTGGAAAAATGGAGGTGGATTCAATGCAAGAAATGTTTTTAAGATCTGAAGAAGAATTTGGTGTAAAATATACTAATTACGTCGGTGATGGTGATTCGAAAACTTTTAAAGCACTTCTGGATTTACAACCTTTATGGCGAAAATCTAATATTAAAAAAAAGTGAATGTGTCGGACACGTAGAAAAATGAATGGGTACTCGATTGAGAAATATTAAAAAAGTATCGAAACTTGGAGGAAAAGGAAAATTGACAGACGCACTTATATAAAAATTAACAAAATACTATGGATTGGCGATAAGAATAAGGCATTCAGATTCCGTAAGTGATATGAAGAAAGCCATAAGGCTACTTATTATCATATGTGTTCGACTGAAAGAAATCTAAAACGTGAATATTGTCCACCGGGAGATGAAAGCTGGTGTAAGTGGCGAGTTGCAGAAGCGACTGGAAAACTTGACGAGTTTGAGCATCGGCCTGCTTTTCATAAAAATGTTCAACACATCATCTGTTGCCAATTTATAAAGATCTGTCCAAAGACGATTTATTAGGAAGATGTTTAGGGGGATACACTCAAAGTTGTAACGAAATTTTCGACGCATGCATTTGGCGTCTAGCTCCGAAACATCTCCACTGCGGTTCGAAGACTATTGAAATTGCTGTTTATCTGGCTACCGCAATATTTAATGAAGGTTATATTTTCAATATTAAAAATTATGGAAATAATGGGCATTGTTATTGAACAACAGAGCAAGACATTTGCCGAATTTCATAATGAGAAACGACTATTTAGTGCACACCGTCGTAGTTTAGAAAGCACTAAAGAGGCTCGTACAGCCAGAAGAATGGAGAAAACAGTACTGCAAGACTTTTTCGAAGAAGAAGAAGAAGGTTTAATGTATGGGGCCGGAATAGCAGAATAAACGTTCAAGTCGATTTTTGGGCGGCAGTGTGGTCTAGTGATAGAGCGCCAGACTCGTAATCTGAGAAACCAGGTTTGAGTCCACTAGAGCCATGTAACATGGAAAGTTTTTTCCGAAAAACTGCGCCCTCCGTGCAAGATAGGATCTTGTGCGGAGTAAACTGGGCTCCGTCTTTCGGAAAGAGACGTTAAGCAGTTGGTCCAAAGGGTTAAGTGAAAGGAGAAAGGGTACTAGATTGCGAACCCTACGGGGATATGCAATAAATTTCAAATTTTACGGAAATTTTTTTTTACGTTCAAGTCGATTTTTCAGCGGTAAGTGTCGTGAAACTTTATCTAAAACTTTAACGCGTTTTTCTCGAAACCATGTTTTTCAAGTCGGCGGGCGTGATAACTTGAGAACTAATAAACCGATCAGCTTCGGTCAAGTTTTGTTCAATTCGTTATAAATTTCTCTAGGTACTATATACCTATCATTTTATTTTTATTGCATTTATTTATAACATTTTTTGATCAATATATAATCAAATTTATGCCAAAAAATAAATTCTTTTTAAAACGCTATAACTTTTTTAATTTATTTTTTTTTTGTTAGGGAGGTATAGTACCAGCGAAAAAGGTAAGACTTCCAAATAGCCCCTACCTCCGAATTTGATGAAACTTGCAGGAATTGTTGACTATTAGAGGACACGTTCATACTATAAAGGATTTTGTACGGAAACAAATAGGAACGGAGAAATCGGCGTCAAAAATTCAAAATTTGGTAAATGTCTACAATTAGGACCCCAACGAGAAATCGATTAAAAAAAGGTAAATTCTATGTATTTTTGCTCCTTGAATCCAAAACTGTTGATAAAATTTGAGGGTCGCATGTATTTTTTAAGATATCGTTAAGAAAATGAGAAAAAAACGGTATTAAAAGGTTAACCTTTAAAACGTTAACCTATAACACACATCAATGAGATGTTTAAGTCAAATTAAGAGAGAATTTTCTAATTCACTTATTTTTTAGAACTTTACAATGTACTTTCGCGAAAACAGTAAAGTTTTACGATGCACTTTCGCGAGTGATAAACGAGTATGTACAGGCATGAATGCTTGGATCGACGAACATGTATGAACTGGTTCAGGCTCATGAGACAAATGCAGCACGATCGGAACAATAAACTGACAGCTTTCGTAAAGAATAATCTGAATTAGCAATACTTACTAAATTTATAGTAATATTTACTAAATAACCAAATTGCTTACTAAATAATTGAGTAATTATGTCAACAAACCAATCAGATAAGGCTTTTTAAGACAATTTAGTACTAATTATCAAACTGTTTGTTATTTATCACTAAGCTATTTGATAATAAGTACTATATAATTTAGTTGGCTCAACTAAACGCAAAATTGGCTCTT
>NW_020210375.1:0-3609 GCF_003070985.1 Temnothorax curvispinosus | reverse complement strand
TTAAAAATAAATAATACATAAAAAATTAATGAATAATTAATTAAAAAATATATTTCGGAATTATATAAAATATAGAAATAAAACAATATATAATAGCCCACGCACTTGTGAGAACAAGTCCATCAGAGTCTAACATACAATGTAACACTAACAAGTAAATACTATGCATTCCGATATTCACTGTCAGTACTTTTTTCAATAACATATCTAATATCTTGAAACTTAAAAATATATTTTTCTCGAAAGTATTCTGGCTGGACATTACGATCGTTTTTCCCCTTTCATTTACAAAATGCGTTGAGATGAAATTAACAACAAAATTTTAAAAATTCTAACAAAAATTTATTATTTACGTTATTTTTATTTCATATCGTTTACATCATAATATTATTTGTGTATTTTCGTGCGTTAATAAAAATAAGTATATCCATCGTCGCGCGACGTCAGGAGTCAATTTTCCCCTTGTTTCTCATCCTTCTGTATTCTAATTTCTCTGTCCTTTCCATTTCCATTTTTCCCCGTCGATGTGCTCGCCACCTTGTCGCCGGTGGCGGGGCTTGAACGTGCGTCACACCCCCTCCCTTTGACGCACCGACCAAAAGCGGCCACAATAATCTTTTTCTCCATTTATTCGAAATAAAATACCGTTTTTCAATTTTTTCAATTTTCGGACTAACGTTAAAAATTGTCTCCTTTTTTACAATTTATACGATTTTTAAACTTTTATAAAATTATTCCGTCTCGTTAACAATTTCTCTCATTTCCGGTATTATTCTTCAACATACGTTCCGATACATCGTTGGCTTTCAACGAGAGACAAAAGTGTGCTCTCATTGGCTGACGGTCGCGCGCAATTGAAGCATATCTCGTTGAAACCATATAACTCTCGTCGAAATAACGTTATCGCGCCCGGAATTGACGTTATCGGCTCGTAATTATGTAAAATGGTACAACTGTTGGGTGTAGATTATGATTAGGTAGAGCGCGTCAAGCGTAAACGCGCTGGGGCTACGCTATGCGCGTTTTCGACAAATATCGCGATTCGCGCCACGTAAGCGGCGGTATACAAAATGCACGATTCGCGAATCCTATTAGCGAATAGACACGCTCTGGTGTAGCACCCCCTGCGGCCTAGTGAGTCTAGTAATTTTTAATCCGTGTTCGCAAAGCAGCGGCAGCGGCGGCGGCAGGAGTAATTACATGCGCGCTTTCGTCACTCGCGCCACGTTACCCGTTTGTCTCACATTGTCAGCATCGAACCATTCGAACCGCGTGTCTCGTCTCGTATCGTCTCGTCTCGTCCGTACGTTACGTACTTGAGATATTCCTTTCATTTAACGCGATTTATTACATTTATCTTTTATAAACTCGTACGTAATTCATTTTCTTTTTACTTTTCAGAAAACGTAACGAACCAACCATGGATGAGCAAGTGGACGAGCATCAGGAGATCGTAATCACCGACGACGAGTCGAGCGTCGAGTCGGACGATTCGTCCGTTGTATTTTTGGCGGCCGAGCAGGCGAAACTCGAGGACAAATACGGTATGCACGCTCGGGCGGCCGAAGAAATGTTCCGAGTTTTCGCCGGTGCATCTCTTCGTCCCGCGCTGGCCGCCGGTGATGTCGTCAACAACTTCCGCCGATCCGCGGCCCATTTTATGCGACAAGTGCCACGTCGCGAGCTGCAGCTCGGACGAGAGGCCGCCGGCACAACGGAGACGTCCTCCCATCGAGCTGGCGCCGTGCGGATCATCGTCCGACAGGATGATCGAGCAAGAGTTGCGATCCTTCTTACGTCGATCCGAAGCAATGGATCGACGTTTCGCACGTCTTGCGCAGCAGGTGGAGCGGCGCCGTCGACGGCACCTCGATGGACAGCGTCGATGGCGGGAGCGGCAGGAGCGGCGGCGAGCCTACCGCGAGGAGCTGCAGCGGCGGCAGCAGCGAGCCGACGAGGAGCGGGAGCAGCGCCGTTCTTCCTAGGGTAAATTGGTGCGATAAATGATACTGGACTACGTATCGCGCGCGTTTCACAATTTTTTACGTGTTTATTGACGTTTTTTTACGTTTTTTTTAGGCCTCGCACGCACGACAGAGATGAGAACGGACGCGCGGAGAGAACGACTCCCACGGAACATGGGACATATACCATATACTCTTATAGCTTAACATATACTCTTATAATATATATAGTGATATACTCTTATAACATATACATAACATATACTCTTGATTTTATTTTATTATTTTGATTTACTATGATTTTTATGATTTTATTTTATTTTATAAATATATAAATTTTTTTGAAATTTTATCGTCCATTGTTCATTTCTATTCCCATACAGCGCAAGAACCTTTTATTTCAGAAATATCTAAAATGGTCAGTCTACAATGAGTTGTTAGTCGTAATCACAGCACGCTGGATCGTAAGTCAGAAGTCATAAGTCATTAGTCGTAGGAAATTTGCATCTACAATGAGTCGTAGCGGATAATAATGTCACAATAATTTAGCCAATCAGAGATGAGATAATTTTCATGGCGGAAGATAAAGGTGCTACGCGCGCTATGACTGCATTATATCGTATATTTGTTTTTAGTACGGACTTTACTAAACTTAATTGCAAATTTAAAAGTTTACTGTGCAAAATTGTGAGAAGATGATGGAAGACGATTTATTATTAATTTTAACGTCGATGCAAATATGCCGTACATTCAGTTTGATCATGTATGGTGTACCGAAGTCACGACGGAATCAAGGAAGAAGATTAGTATACTTGACCACTATAATTTTCGCTAATTTAAGCTAATTATTTTCGTCTTTTTGATAGTGATCTTATCACATTTTATCACGTTATTGTCTTCGGATGGTGGCGTCGGCCATTGAATAATCATTTTCATCAACTAGGAGATTTTTCACAGCTATTCCAAGAACTAAAGACCACCGCGATCATGAAGAATTCTTCAAATATACAAGAATGACTCCTGACCAGTTTAATTGGCTGTTAGAAAAAACATATCCATATTTATTGAAACGTAGCATGAGGCGTCCGTTTCCATCGGAATTGAGAGACTCGCTGTCACTCTTGGGTAAATAAAGACAATAAGTTTCTTTATCAATGCAGAGCCTAATATTTTTCCTATTACTGTATTTCAGATATCTTGCTCACGCTGATAATGTGTGGTCAAAGATTTATGGTCTTTCCGCATTGGCCGCTCAACAGTTTATAAGATTATCCCTGAGACATGTAACGCAATTATATAAGAACTCTTCAGCCAATATACCTACCACCCACGACAAGAGAGGATTGGCGTAATGTAGCTGATGGATTCTATGAAAAGTGGAATTTCCCTAACTGTATAGGGGCACTTGATGGGAAGCGCACATCCGAATTCAGGCCCCAAAAAATTCAGGCTCTTAGTTTTTTAACTACAAAAAATTCTTTTCGATTGTTCTCATGGCAATCTGTGATGCCGATTATGTCTTTAAATGGGTAGACATTGGTGATTATGGTACATAGTAATTATATCCGAACAACGATATTTTATTGTATTAGTAATCTTGTTCTATTCATAAAAATCTTGTTTTGCAGGCTCAATATCTGATGGT
>NW_020210374.1:2764-3103 GCF_003070985.1 Temnothorax curvispinosus | reverse complement strand
CATTGTAAGGCTGCCAAGAAAGAACTCGGAGCATACCTACTGTCTAGAAGCGATGATGTTGACGTATTTTGCCTGTTTTCAAAAGACACATCATAACATTACATGAATCAAGATTTTACTTGGTTACTTTAGTTTAAGAAAATTGATTGCAAAATGGCTCGTCAGGATAATTTTGTTGAAAACTTTTGGGATATTCTGGAAACAACACATGGAGTTTTTATTCCTAACTACATCAAAAACGTTATGCATTTTAACAATTTAGATAATCTAATATCTTTCAAAAAAATCACTGAATCAATGATAAGTGAACTAGAAGATTTTGCAAAAAATGAAATGCAA
>NW_020210374.1:981-2664 GCF_003070985.1 Temnothorax curvispinosus | reverse complement strand
CTGGAGATTGTCAAAGCCATCTCAAGTTTTTCTCGATGAGCCATCTCTAAAAAAAGCGAAATTCGCAGTTGACAAATCAAATTTACAAAAAAATGTGTTACTACTTCAAAGCGATCAAAGTTCAAATGTTAATCTTGAAACTGAAAGAAAGAAAGTAGAGACGCTTATTAAAAACTTAAATAAAAAGTATACATCAAATGAGAACGTAAGCGAAGACATACGGGAGAAATTAAAGTGCTCTACAAAAGTAAAGATATCCGTAAAAGATAGTTATGACGAAAATGGTCTTTCCAAAGCATTTACATATTCTGCTTGTGTAACATGCCCGTTATGTTCAATACTTGTTAACTTTACAAAAGTCGAAAGCAAATGGATAATTTCAAATTTTGCTCGTCATATCGAGACTCATAAAAAATCTGCTGGACAGAAAAAGGCGGCTTTAAGTAATGTTAAGTCAATTAAGGAATCTTTTAAGATATCCAGCGATATATCTAACGAAAGTCAACATACTGATGATCCTACATTAGCTGTGATTGCAGAAGGAACTATTGTTAATAACGAGTTGGTGCTTTCGTCCGTAACAAGGCCCGTAAATATTACCGATACATTTTTAATTAATTTAACCAATAATCCGATGCATGACTCTATTTTTGATTCTGGACGTCATTCAAAATCTTCAGATAAAACGAGGATAAGCCTGAACAAGACTCAGAATCTATTGTCAAAACTGTAGGCATGGAGGAATCTAAACGATTGACTGAATCATTTTCCGCGTCTAATAAAACAGTTAAAAATCCAACAACCCATGAATCTTTACCATCAACGTCTAAATCACTAAATGATGTCAGCAAGGATGTAGATGGTTTGTATAACGAAGAGCTTAATAAAATTTATAGTGTTTGGGGGGAATCGGGGGAATGGTAGATCGAGATGATTATCGAACAAATCATCTCGAAAAAACAATTTCTCTAAAAAATGTTCGTACTACTAATAATTCTCGATCGCGATCAGAAAGAAACATGCGTAAATTGTTCTCTTCTGTAGATGAAACTCAACCACGAATTTCATGTTACTTTCCTGTGCTCAATCGTTTAGATGTTGAAATTAATCGAAATAAAGAATTAAATATTTCTATTAAACATTTTCTGGAAAAACACTCAGATAATTCTACTGCAAACCATGATATATATGAGTCGAATAAAACGCAAACCTCATTTTTAAAAAAATTAATGAACACTGCTCTTTCTGACACAAGCAAAAAGAAGGGGGGACAGCGATACGATGATACACTTAAGCTTTTCGCAACTTATTTATTTGTTATCGGTGGTCGAATGTTGTATGAAACATTATCTGCGAACTTGCCCTTACCTTCTTTGAGTACAGTAAGTCGTACGTTAGATAATTCGAGTTGTTTAATAATAGAAGGTGATATGCGAGTTACGGAATTAGAAAAGTTTTTACACATGAGAAAACTACCATTTTATGTATGGTTAAGTGAAGATGCAACCCGAATAACCGGTCGTATTCAATATGACTCTAAATCGAATCAACTCGTTGGTTTTCCTTTACCGTTGAACAATGATGGAATGTCTGTAACACACTCATTTACAGCTACTTGTGCTAAAAAGATAGAAGTATACTTCAGTACTAATAGTCCTGCCACTTTATTATATGTAATAATTG
>NW_020210374.1:0-881 GCF_003070985.1 Temnothorax curvispinosus | reverse complement strand
ACCTTCTTTTTGTTTGTGTTTATACAGTACTGACAATAAATTCAAAGCTGATGATGTTATTAAGCGATGGTCTTACACTGTTAAATATTTAAAGGATGCAGGTATAAGAGTTCTAGGTATGTCTTCTGATGGTGATCCTCGGTTATTGCGAGCAATGCGAATTGAAACAAATACTGGTGTTTTTAAACAAACAAATTCTTGTGAAACTAGTCAAGTTCCTCCTGCATTACAATGCACTTTTGAGTCATTACCACAAATTATTTGTATACAGGATACTGTGCATATTGGCACCAAGCTCAAAACAAGAATGCTGAAAAATTCCATTGTATTGCCAATGGGAAATTATTTAGTCTCAGCTAGTCACTTGCATATTCTGATAGACACAGTTCCAAAGGACAAACATTGTTTAACTCGAAAAGATTTATCCTTAAAAGATAAAATGAACTTTCCTTCAGTATTAAAAATATCAGATTTTAAAGTCTCCGAGCTATTAAAAAAACATGTTCCGGAAAGTGAAGGAACTGTAACGTATTTATACGTTATCCGCTTGTGTTTAAGTGCATTTTTAAGTAAAACATTAAGCCTATTAGAACGAATTTATAATATATGGTATTGTTTGAGATCGCAAACTTTAGCATCGCGACGAAGTCGCGTTCGGCTGCATGTCTGCACATGCACGCTTGCCGTAAATTGAGTAAATTAATATTCGCGTGAAATGCCGCTCAAGAATTGTCACGGGATATTTGGTATAGCATGGATCTTTCAGGATTAACTTTCCAGAAACTTTAACTTTGTTATCAATAATAAAGTCAAACAACAACGCTAGAACAAAAAAACGATCCATGCTATACACAAAGGACTCGAAAACAGGTGACGACCCC
>NW_020210373.1:0-2932 GCF_003070985.1 Temnothorax curvispinosus | reverse complement strand
GTTCAACGGACAATCTAATAGGAACTCTTGCCTTAGGCGACTAGCGCCTGAAAATATCTGCCTCGGTGTCCCGTAGGGGTCTCATACATATACCAGTCCGTCCCGAACCTTGAATTTGAGAGAATGCATGAACGATGCGACGCCTAGCGCCGTCGATGCGAACTGCCGGTAATACAGTTACCGCGCGGGCGTGATGATGATGCATGTACCACTGGTGGCGCGAACCGCCACATTTACCATTGACGAATTTCCATTACAATTCACACTAAACAAATTAGCTGAAGGTAGAAAAATTCCATACAAATTTTATCCTTCATGAGTCATTGGCAGTTTCCATTACGCCTGTATGGAAAAGGTTGTCATTCGAATCTTGCCATTGTGTTTCCATTCATCTTATTGCCACTCAATATTTTCCATTAACTTTTCCATATAATTCGCATTGCAAGTTCCATACACAAGTTTTAACCTTCATAAGCCATTAGCAGTTTCCATTACGCCTGTATGGAAAAAGTTGTCATTCGAATCTTGCCATTGCGTTTCCATTCATCTTATTGCCACTCAATATTTTCCATTAACTTTTCCATATAATTTGCATTGCAACTGTAGGGCAACCATACATTCCCACTGACCGCCATTGAGCACTCAAGGGCACATTTTCATAAGGGAGCGCCTGAAAATATCTGCCTCGGTCCCGTAGGAGGTCTCATACATATACCAGTCCGTTCCGAACCTTGAATTTGAGAGAATGCATAAACGATGCAACGCCTAGCGGCGTCGATGCGAACTGCCGGTAATACAGTTACCGCACGGGCGTGATGATGATGCATGTACCACTGGTGGCGCGAACCGCCACATTTACCATTGACGAATTTTCATTACAATTCACACTGAACAACATTGACTGAAGGTAGAAAAATTTCATACAAATTTTATCCTTCATGAGTCATTGGCAGTTTCCATTACGCCTGTATGAAAAAAGTTGTCATTCAAATTTTGCCATTGCGTTTCCATTCATCTTATTGCCACTCAATATTTTCCATTTACTTTTCCATATAATTCACATTGCAAGTTCCATACACAAGTTTTAACCTTTATAAGCCATTAGCAGTTTCCATTACGCCTGTATGGAAAAAGTTGTCATTCGAATCTTGCCATTGCGTTTCCATTCATCTTATTGCCACTCAATATTTTTCATTAACTTTTCCATATAATTCGCATTGCAACTGTAGGGCAACCATACATTCTCACTGACCGCCATTGAGCACTCAAGGGCACATTTTCATAAGGGCGGTCTTTCACAGTTTGTCCACGCTGTCGACATACTCGACGGAAATACTCCCTTGCGAGTGAGCAGATCGAGATCCTCCGTGCTCAAATCCGCGTGCTCCGAGCGCGTTATTCTCAGCTTGTCCTTACCTAGATAGGACGCCAAGGTTTGGATACTCGCGGCTAAAAATTTGTACGAATCTACGAATCGAAGTTTCACGAATCGATTCTACATCCCATCCGTTTGCGTCTCCTTAACGGTTTTTGAGAAAGATATGTAATTTTTCTTTGTAAGCGGCAGGAAATCGACTCCACCCTCAAAATCGTTCGCGATTTTTTGGATGATAATGTGCGCGTCGTAACCCGACAGATTGTGGAAGAACACGGGAATCACGTACACGTTTCTGTAATTCAGATTGCAACGAGAATGCGCCGGACTTCTGTATCGTCCGTTTAGATGACATTGATCTCGCATGCGCTTGTCCTCCGGTTAGAACGCTTTCCGACACATGTGACAATGCGTCGCGCGCTGAAATTCGAGTTTCTCATCCTCCGTAAGTTCTACCATCGATATATTGGTGGAGAATTTAATCGCGAAGCTCGTTCACGAACCACGAAACTCAGTCCTCATCGCGACGATATCTGTACGTAGATACGGTATCGTAGGTGCAGCACAGATAGTAGCCCAGGCTGAACGGTATGTGACGCTGATAAGCGTGTCTTTCCGTTCTTGCGTCCCCTTCGGCATTCTCCCTCTCCCGTTGTTCGAGATGACATTTCAGATCCGCGTACACCACGAAGGGAAGTCGCTCCTTTCTGTCGTGATTGTCGAACGACAGCCACTTATCGTCTTGGTTCGGAAGAACGATGGCGCAGTCGTTCATTCGGCCGCAGTCGACGCTGTGAGCGGCCAACTTTTCTTGCGTATAGAAATAGTGTAGACATCTGCGAAATAACGTGCGTGGGATTACTATGTGTATATATATAAAATAACACCGCGTCGTTTCCTTGTTCTTCCGGGTTTTTTTATTTACCGATCGCAAACGTATTTTGCACACCGGCTCACGGTCAATTGCGAACTCACCAATCACGACAGATTTCTTTATCCAGGCGAAATGGCCCCTGTTGACGCCGCGTAGCGTATCGCGCAGATACAGGAGATTTACGTGTCTAACCCTTTTATAGTCGGTTAACCGCAGAGGTACGATCGCGTTGTCGTCGGCGCCCCGTCCGAACTTATCTTTTTTGAAAATCTCAATCCGCTATACGATAGAATCATAAGAGCCACGTAATAATTTCTCTCTAAGCGTTATTTTTATTTGTTTGAAATAGTCGGTTATTTATATTTCGGCGATTAGTCAGTCGCTGTCTTTCGATTCGGAACGACGTGTCACCGGTCAGTTCCGTTCACATTATGACTGTGGCTCGCTCTGGAGTGCGACTTTTTTAAAATAAAGAAATTTGACAATGTTAGTAGAACTGCTTGGAGACGAGCGTGGCCTACACGGAAAAAATTTTACGATTGTTGCAGCGCAAACCGCAGATGAGTTTTGCGTTCACGATTAGAAACTAATGCTCTCCTTTTTTGGGACAGCTGCTCTCCCAAACTGCGACGACTGCGATCTGAAACCGTTGGTAATGCAGTTGGTAATTTGCATTACCAACG
>NW_020210372.1:0-2959 GCF_003070985.1 Temnothorax curvispinosus | reverse complement strand
ATGCAAAACGAAGTCGTTACAAGCATGTTGTTACAGGAACGAATGTCACACGAGAAACAATCAAGGAAATATCTACCTATATTGTTCGCAAATTGCATTAGCCACTCACAAAGTTCTTGCCGTTTTACTAACATTGTCAAATCTTAAAAGAGTCGCAGTCCAGAGCGAGCCGCAGTCATGATGTGAACGGAACCGACCGGTGACACGTCGTTCCGGATCGAAAGACAGCGACTGACTAATCGTCGATATATAAATAAACGACTGTATAGGTCAAACAAATAAAAATAACGTTTAGAGAGTAATTATTACGTGGCTCTTATGATTCTATCGTATAGCGGATTGAGATTCTCAGTGTCTTTTTTTAAATTGATCGTGTTATTTTGTTCTTTTTTTATGTAAAACATCTCTGCAATCTCCCTCTTCCTTACATTTCTCTCTCTATGCATGATTTCCGTATCGGACCATTTAAAATTATGCCCGTGTGTAAGTCGGTGCTTGCTAACAACGGAGTGTTTATTCACATCTTTTTTGATGTCATCTAAATGTTCCTTCACACGAGTTTCCAAATGTCTTAAGGTTTGTCCAATATAAGAAACGTTACAGTCATTACATTCGATTTTGTAGACCACTCCTGTTTCTTTCATATTTTCGAGCTTATCCTTACCCCGTTTTATAATTGAATCCAGCTTTTTGGGGATCGTGTAAAGGACATCGAGGCCACATCGGTTTACGGTCCGGCGAATATTTTCACTAAGACCCTTAATGTAAAGAAGCGCAATGTATTTTCGGGCGTCGAAAGTATTGCTTACATTATTACAGTCGGTGATGTTATTGCGATGTTTTAATTCTTTTAATCTGTTGTTAATTTGCTTATCAATCAGCTCTTCTGGGAAGCAATTATTCCTAAGGATGTCCCTCACAATTTTAATATTAGAACTGTGAAATTGTTTATTTGAAAGTAAAATTGCATGGTCAACAAGGCTTGTGATTGTATTATATTTGTATTTCAATGGATGGTTGGAAAAGTAATTTACATATCGGCCTGAGAACGTGGGTTTCCTGTGCCAATTAGTCAAAAGCCTGTTGCCATTTGTGATGATGAGAGTATCTAGAAAGGGGATGGCCCCATTTACCTCCAATTCGTGAGTAAATTTTAAACGGGGGTGATAGTTATTAAACGCGTCAAGGACATCCCCAATTTTATCCTTAGGAATTACGGCAATAACATCATCGACATAACGGCGAAAAAACGACAGAGAAAAATTAAGCATAGCAAGACAGTGAGTCTCTAAATCCTCCATCACAATATCCGCTAATATTGGTGAAAGCGGAGATCCCATCGGACTGCCAAAGATCTGTTCATATGTGTCACCATTAAAACTGAAACTCGTAGATCCCAGTACCAGCTCAATAGCATGCAAAAATTGCGGTAAATTAAGCTTCGTGTTACCAGAGATATCCTGCCAACGTTTTTCTATTCCTCTGAGAACTAACTCCTTCGGGATGTTGGTGAAAAGAGCCGTTACATCGAGGGAAACGAGTACCTCATCAGTATTAATCTCAATGTCATTGATTTCTCTTACAAAGGACCAACTGTCCTTGATGTGAGACTTAGGTGGGCGAATAGAGTGATGCAAGATACTGTGGAGAAAGGACGCTACGTTATATAAGGGACTTCCCAAAGCCGAAACAATAATCCGTAGCGGAAAACCATTTTTATGGATCTTTGGCAGCCCGTAACAACGTGGGAGATTACCGTTGGTGCAATTTAAACGCTTGTAGTCCGTGTCCTCGATAATACCACTGTCTCGCCACGATCTGACAAGTTTATTTAATTTCAAGGAGATTTGTCTAATAGGATCTTTCTTTAATTTTTTGTACGTGGACTCGTCTTTAAGTAAATCAGTCATTTTTGTCAAGTATTCATCCCTGTCCATAATAACAGTGACCTGACCCTTGTCAGCCTTCGTGACGAAGACATCGTGGTTTTCTCATAAAAATTTTTTGCATTCCGCGTATCTATTTAATATGCAGCGATCGACCAAATCTACGTGGTTTTTATTCACTAAATATCTATGTAAAGAGTCCGTTAACGACTCACGTACACCATTTACCGCATTCTCCGGAAACCTGTGAGCATTAACTTCGAAATTCTTTATTGTTTCTAAAACGGAATTTTCGCGGTCCTTTTTATCGAATTGGTTAATCGGTAACGCAAAATCTCCCAAACACAGAAAATCTGACACCGAGTTCGGTATCCGCTTATTACTAATGTTGACTAACCATTTCGATTTGTCTATCCTCGAAAAAGGATCTGCCACAATGTTTCGTTTTTCTATTATTCTGTTAAATTTGTTGATAGATTTAACCTTAAGAGTATCATTATATTTCATGACCTTCTCATTGTTACATTCGAAAAACTCGTTAACCAACCTCTCCGGTAAATTTTTGAATAGTTCTTCTTCAATATTAATAATTCTAGATCTTAAATTTTTTAACACATAATGGCAATCACCGATTTCTAGATTTATTATAACACCCTGACTCCGTCTTCTGAGACTGTCTACCTTATTTAACGCCCTATTGCTCCGGAAGCGAAAATTAAACTTCATATTGTAAATGTGCGGCGGTAACACACCGTATTTCCTACAGCGGATTAAAAAAGTGAACTGTTGGCTCACTCTGCAGATCCTGTTTCTTGTGTTGATCCATGACTTCAGTAAAATTGTGTTGTTATGTCCATAATTCTTCGTGATGTTCCCGAAAAATCCATGCCTCATCCAAACCACCATTATCGAGGTCAGTGGTGTGTAAAAATTTTCCAAAATTCTTTGTTTTGTCAGTGAAAAACTAACACAGGTTGTTTTTTTGACCAAACTGACATTTATTCTTACGTTAACTCGACGTTTCGACACTGGTTTTGTGTCCTTATCAAGAGATTTCTAAAAGTATGCAAAAC
>NW_020210371.1:0-1116 GCF_003070985.1 Temnothorax curvispinosus | reverse complement strand
AATTAATTTTTAATAAAAATTTTATAATAAATTTGCGAAAGTATCCAGTTAAACCCCAAAAAACTTTACACTTGCTTCACGTTTTCCGGCTGCGGAAATTTCATTACGGCTTTGATTTTACTCTCACTAGACATCGCAAACGCGCGCTATTTAACTTTAATATAATATTTTACTGTTACTATTACACTATTAACCACATAATTGTCCAAATATGCCATGACAGCCGCTCATGAAGTAAGTGCAACGAGAGAACCAATCGGCATTGCGGGAAAACGACAATAATACTTCGATAGATTCGAGTATCGATGACATGCCCTTTTTAGAAGAAGAGGAGAAAAAGGTATCAAGGATTCAATATCATCGGTATAATCGGTAGTTTAAATATATCAGTATGAATAAGTTCGGTATTAAAGTGTATATATCTAATGCGAGTAAATTTTGTATAAAAAACTGTTGTTATAAAATAATGTAAAATAAACTTAAAATTCCTTGGTTCGCTCGGCCAGTTCACGCTACCAACGTCGCAGCATTCACCGCAAAATTTAAATACCTATAACTCTAACGCGCGCGCCAATGGTATCTCAACATTCAATTTATTCTTTCACTTCACTGTTTGGACACCCGTAGTGATAAGTTTATGTTCAACATTTTCTTTTTGACAATATTCGCGAAATTTGTTTGAAACGATTCCTTTGTCCGAAATAATTATTTTCAGATTATCAAAAATAGCAGCCATTTAATTTAATTTATATAAAACCTCTGTTAATCTAGTTGATCGTACTCCGAAAAACCATACAAATTTTGAAAATGCATCCACGACTACAAAAATATGACGATATCTTTTTTTAGTTGAAGACTGTGGTCCAAGATGGTCAATATGATAAATTTCGATAGAATTGTAGGGAAAAGTAGAATATAACCGGATACTCCTCTTCTTTTATTTTTATTTTTTATTAAACCAAAGAAGGAGTATACATAGGCCAACCTAAAAACGCAGCCTATTGGTCGACCGGGTATCTCTATTTCTTCGTGACAGGTGCTGCTATCCTCGGCTAAACCGTGTTATTAATTGTGTTAATGCCCACGTGCGCATGATATTTTTCTTTGGGAGAAGTG
>NW_020210370.1:0-27267 GCF_003070985.1 Temnothorax curvispinosus | reverse complement strand
GGGTGTAGGGAGGATGAGTATGACTTTGAAAAGGAGAGTAAAGATAAAGTCATAGGAGATGGCGGTAGAAGTTTTGTGGATATAATAAATGAAAAAGGATAGTATTTTTTGAATGGATGTACAGAGGGGGATTGGGATGGGGAATATACGTATGTGGGTGCGAGAGGGTGCTCGGTAATCAATTATACAATTGTAAATAATAGTGCGCAAGAACGAGTGTTGGAATTTAGAATAGGGGACAGGGTGGACTCGGATCATTTGCCTTTGACCTTGTTACTGGAGGAAGAGGAGAATACAAGATAAATAGAGGGGTGGACAGAAGAGGAAGAAGAGGAACAGAATATGTCAAAGAAGATCATATGTTGGAACGAAGAGGCAAGAAAATTATATAGAGAGAGGACGGAGGTATGGAATGAAAACGAGGACCAGGAAATAGAGTCGGTGGATAGGAAATGAAAGAAAATAAAAAACTAGATTCTTGGAGCTTTAGTTTATAAGGAAGTCAAGATAAAGAAGAGAAGGAAAATAGGGCACAAAGATTAGTGGGATAGGAGCTGCACCAGAAAGAAGAGGGAGATGAAAAGAAAGTACAGAAGATGGAGAAGTGGAAAGGGAAGTAAGAAAGACTATTTGGAAGAAAAGAAATGCCTGAAGGGGTGGTTAGAGAGGAAAAGGATGGAGAAGAGAGAGAGGGAAGAAGAGGAATTAAGAAAACTGAAGGATGAAAAGAAAATTTGGAACTACATAAACAGTCGAAGAAAAAAGAAAGAATGGAAAGAGAATAATATTCCGAAAGAGAACTGGAGAAGTTACTTCATGGAGTTGTTAGTTGGGTCCGAGACGGAAGTAAGGGAAGAGGCGTTGGAGGTGCGTGACATGGGAACAGAAGAAATAAATTAGGAACAGGTTCAAGATACAGAAAGGGAGTTGCAAGAAGAGAAGATAGTGAGGGCAGTCAGGAACATGAAGTTAGGCAAAGCTGCAGGTGTCGATGGAATCGCAATGGAAGTATGACGGTATGGTGGTGCAGCAGTAAGAAAAGGTCTAACTGATTTGTTGAAGCTCATTTGGAAGGAAGGTAAAATTCCGATTGAATGGCGAACAAGTATAGTTGTTTCCTTATATAAAAGGGGGTATAAAGAGAGAACAGACAACTATCGAGGGATCTCTCTGCTGTGCACTGCATACAAGTTATATGCAGAAATACTAAAGAACAGATTAAAGGAAAGACAAGATTTTCACAATATTTGTGGATCTAAAGGCAGCATTCGACAACGTAGACAGAGGAATTCTATGGAAGATAATGGAAGAGAAAGGGGTGGAACGCAGTTTAATAAACAAGATAAAAGGTGACAATAAGGACGAAGGATGGGTTCACAAGGTGCTTCAAGACGAAGAAAGGTGTAAGGCAGGGCTGTGTGATGAGTCCCGCCCTGTTCAATTTATACATTGCGGACATTGATAAAGCTTTAGAAAAGTGTGGCATAGGAGGGATAGAGCTAGGAGGAGTGAGAGCGTGGTCATTAGCATACGCGGATGATATGGTTTTGGTAGCAAAAAATAGAGAGGCTTTGCTAGATATGAAGAGCATGTTAAAAATATTTTTAAAAGAAAGGAAACTAGCATTAAGTACAGAAAAAACTAAAGTGTTGGTATTTAATAGTAAAGGTAAAAAAGACAGAGGTCATGGAAATGGGACGATAAAATTATAAAGGAAGTAGAAATGTTCAAATATCTGGGATTCACGTTTAATAGGAAAGGCAATTATGTCGATCATATAAAAGAACTGAAAAGGAAAGGAAGAATTGCTGCAAATAGGGTCTGGTGTTTAGGAGAAAGATTATGCAAAGATGATTTTAATAGGAGATGGACGCTTTTTAAGTACCTAGTGAAAAGTGTAATGTAATACGGAGCAGAGGTATGGGGGTGGAGTGAAAAAAAGGAGTTGGAAGAAGTCATGTTGGATTATGTAAGATTATTTAGACTAGATTTTTGCACACCGAGGCATGTAATACTAAGGGAACTAGGATTAGAGAAACTAAAAGTTTGTTGGGGTATAAGAGCCATGAGGTACGAGAAAAGAGGCAGAGAGAAAACAGACGGAAGTTTAGTAAAGGCATGTTGGGATGAAAAGGACATAATGATTAAAAAGAAAAAAGATTTATATAATTTGGAACAAGAAAGATTTTATAATAACAATGGTTGGAGCTCTAAAGTAATAAAAGAATTAAATAATGATGGTAAAAATACTGAAGGCTTAGTAAGAATAAGGGAACAGGATATTCAAGGGCAAATAATAAACAGTAAAATAGCAGAGGCAAGGTATAATACAAAGTACAAAGAGATAGAGGCGAGAAACAAAACACCTAGTTATTTATTAAAAGCAAACTTGAATAAAGTAAAAACAAAAGATGAGATTAGAGCGATGGTAAAATTAAGGTGCAATTTAGAGGACACAAATAAATATTGGCTGGACGAAGAAAGATACGAAGTGTAGATTCTGCAAGACAGGTAGGGACAACTTAGAGCATTATATAAGCGAGTGCAATATTACAAGTATGTAGTTTGAGAAACTATGTAGGAATAACAAAGAGATATTAGTGAACATATGCGATGACAAATTCAGAATGGAAAAAGGAAAGGTGTTAAATAGATTATGAAAAAGGAGAGAGGAATGCTATAAAAAAGATAGGATAAAGGAAAAGAAAAAAGAGGAAGAGATAAGCTAGGAAGGAGCGTGAGTAGGGACAGTAATGGAAACAGCTGTAGAGCGGTTGTAAATAACAATGTATAGCGGCGGGTATGTAAAGAAGAAAGATGGATGATGTGTGGATGGATGTGTGTTTTAAGGGGATCCTGCAGCCGTATGATTTACCGACATTATCGTTATTAAATGGAACTTTTAATTGGCTTTATAGAATTGCAAAAATCTTTTACAGAATTAAAGTCCGCACAAAAATCTAGGGTGGAAAACGCGATTTTATATTAAAAGCACCAAAAAATTAAAAATATTACTTATTGGGGCACATACACAGCTGTCACCTGACGACAATATTTGCTTAAAACAAAAATTCTACAGTTTATACGTACATAATGTTTATCATCCACCCTTGGGAAAACATGTAGGAATAATATCGTGTAAGTAGAACTAAGATTCAATGCGTACAAAAAAAGATCCATCTAATAATTATTTTAGTAATGCAAATACGGATGCAGGATGACAAGAAGAGCAGCAACAGTAGTTGCCGGATCTTGCGTAAGATGGCGAGCAATCGAAAAAAGGACAGATGTCATTTCGTTAGACCAAGACAGATATAGGGAAAACAAAATTAGAAAGGTTGACATTATCGACATCGAGGAAGTTCTCCAGTCACTGCAGGATCCCCTTAAGGGACGCGTCGGTGGGAATTCTTGATTCTCTGGCCGGCGGGGCGACCGGGGTTGCAACAGCGGTGAACTAATATGGTGAACTGGTGAACTATAATGGAAGAGATGCAACGTCACAATCGCGCCATGGAAAGTCGCAGACTTTATCTCGCTCCATACAAACGTGGGGGGAGTGGCATCGAAGAAGAAAGAAAAGAAAACGTCAAATAGGCGTTAAATATACCGACGGGTAGGGATGGGATCAAGTTCAACAAATACTTAAAAATCCGAGTCAAATCCAATAATCAAGTTTCATTTCCTTAGATTCGAGTAATATTCATAAGAAATAATATTTCATACATTGTACTTGCAAAGTAATCGAATCTCGACTAGTTAGTTTCGAATTCTAGAATGAGTACCTGCAAGATTCGAAACGTACTTTATAAGTACTTTATAAGTACTTTATATTTTAAAGAATCGATTTTTTTACAAGCAGTACTCGAACACTAAAAATAAAGTTATAATATTGTATTTATCATAATAATAAGATAAATAAAACTGTTACGATATACTATCAATTATTATTAAATAAGCCATGCACGGGGGGGTATGAGGCGCTCCCCGGATTTGCGATTGGTCAACAAAATTTCTCGAAGGACCAGAGGGCCCGTGCCCTCGCGAAAGCGAATAAAGCGAAGCAAGCAAGCGAATATCAAAAGAGATGCGTGGCGACTCACCGTGTCGTTGCCCGGCGCCTCCTGGGTGTTGACGTCGTCCTCCCGTTGGCGAGATTTCTGGCGTGCAAGGCGAAAGCATGCAACAGTCCGGCATAGCAAGCGGGCAGGCAGGTATAGCAAGCAGGCACAGATAGGCAGGATAGCAAGCGATTAGGTCTTCGTGGTCTGCGATGGGCGACCGAGCACTCCGAGTTCGCGCACGCGAAAACGGTAACGTGTGAGCTTCACGACGTTCGACTGATGAGTCCCTGCCGTAAGACGGCTGGCCAAAAATGTGTTTGCCGTAAGACGGCTGTCTTGCGAATATGTGTGTGTGTGCCGCACGGCGGCTTGACGAAAAGTTCTGCGGAGAGGTGTGTCCTCTCCGACTGTTTGACGAGGAGTCCCTCTCTTCCGTACTCCGGCTCGCGCACCTGCGAAGTACGGCGCGAGCGAGTACCGAATTCTTCCCATAATGGGGGATGCCACCCGCGGGCGGGCAGCACGAGTCGGGTGAGTCGCGCGAATATCGACAAGTGTAGCAATCGCGATCCACCGACGTTTCGCTAATAGGCGCGATAATTCAACCCGGTATAACCAATCAATACAAAAACCGTACAATTAACAATACGAAGCGACAACACGAAAGCGATCCTATAATTAGCTACTATTTACACTATGATACACGGCGGTGCGCCAAACAAGCCATTTACGGTCCGAGCTTAGATCTTTAGTAGCTCAATATTATATCTCAGTAGTATCATATATGCCGAAAATGTCGATAATTTCGATCGTTTTCTATGTTACCTATCTGTCTTTGTATGTACCTATAGATTTACTTATAATATAGAAGTATCGATACAATTAGTAAATATAGGCTAAAGGTCAAGTCAAACTACATACGATTCAACAAAAATCATAAATATTTTCATACGCAATCAGTTATCGTATAAACACCAGTAAGGTATAACGTATAACCTCTTGGCACAGTAAACGACAAGATAGCAAATATGCCTAAACGTTCGTGAGTTTAGGAATATTACACGGAACCAGAAAATAGTGTATTAAAATAGTGGAGTGTATTAAATGTCACAAAAAACAAAAACTGATAAATGCACTACAAATCTTGTTAAACATATAAAAGTGCATTATTTCTAAAGAAAATGGAAATGAGAATACTACTGTACAAAGACGGATGTCCTTACGAAGGTATTTTATATATTTTAATTTAACTTTAATTTTTAATTTATAATTATATATAAATTATAAGGATTAGATTAATTGAAATAGTGTTATCTGAAAACACAATAGGACACGCAAGAGTGTCATCTGGAGAAAATCGAAAGGATAACCTCTCTTTTAGACTCGGATCAAGATCCGATTACTCGTTCAACGTCCACTCAATCTGTTTCTCAGCACTCTAGTTGTCCGACATTCGTGCAATACACGCGGCTACCGCGAATTAGTATTCCGCAACTTAGTGGATCACCACAAGAGTGGTTGTCCTTTAAAGATATGTTTACATCTATTGTCAGGACAAATCCTAATGTGTCAGCAGTTTAATGGCCGCAATCGGCAGCAGTTTGTACCCCCTGGAAGTGACGATGCGATCGTCGTTGGTCGAGTATACATAACGGACAGCGACACTTGGTGGATGCGTGCGCTTAGCATTGCGAAGCGCATGGTAACAGTACGATAGCTCTCCTTGCTCGATAGTGCGTTTATGGGAGGTCGATAACTAGATTATTGATTTTACTCTGCCTTATCTAGGCCAGTAAAATTAGCTCGAAAAACACCGAATATCTACAAAACGACTTACAAAACAACTATTTACAGATTCCTGTTCTACGACCCAAAAAACATAAAAAAAAGCATTAACTTAAGCCATCAACCTCGATAAAAATGCTCAATCGACCTGGCATATGGACTACAAATAAAATACTCGCTCATTTTCGAGAAATTTTACTCTGAAACGCTCAAAATACAGATCACGACTGACCGAAAATAATACACAATAACACACAATAACACACACAAACAACACACACACAATAACACACTGTACAGTTCGCGGAAAAGAGTTTTATAATATACGACAATTCACAATAAAACCGCACATTTTCCCCACGAAAAAGAGCATTTATTAGATACACTCAACTTTGGCGCTCTTTATCTCTAGTGTTTTTTGAGTTACCGCAAAAAAATATATACGAAAATTGTAGAGAATTGAATCCTCTACAAGTTTTATTGGAACATTTTTTTTATCAAACTAACAGGAGGCGATATAAGTGTCAATAAAATTGTTCAACCCCTAATTGACGGCACTTTTTTGGTTTTAACTTTTTTTCCTTGATAGCTATTAAAAATTTTTTCGAACAAAAGTTGTAGCAAATATTTTTCCCTACAAAACTAAAAAAAAAGAACAAAATGCGACCAATAGAAGCCGAGATATTCAAACTTTAAATATTCACCCCTATTTTCAAGATGGTCGCCGACGCACAGGGAAACTTTGTGAATTTGGGCATCTCCTATGACCCTCTACTCACCCTCAAAAAATTGGCTTGTCAATCCGTTTTGCCATTTTCAAACCTAATTTTACTGGCCTAATCTGAATAACTCTTCTTTACCATATTAAGCTCTGCCTATCCTCACCCTTGATACCGATTCATGCTAGATTCTAAACAATAATGTTTTTTCAGAGAATAGTATAAGGAAAAAAAACAATTGATTCTCTAATAACAGATTTAGGGCCAAAGCACGTAACATGGCGTAGCGATATACGACAGTCGTAGTCCCCGACCTGACAGATCAGGATACACTAAAACTTGTGCGTTACTTACGTCCACGACTACGACTGTCATATGTGCTTTGGCCTTTAATAATTACTGATCTTCAGCCTTTAGTCATTGTAGAAGCCATTGGATTTGTTGCATTATTACAATTTCTGGATCCAAAATACTGTTTTCCCAATCGAAAATTATTGAAAGCCTGGATAAATGAAAAATATAAAGAAACTAAAAATAAGGTACAAGATAAATTAGATAATACAAATAAAGTATGTATTACAACAGACACGTGGACAAGTATAAATACAGACTGTTTTTTTTAACTACTAGACATCACAGACGCGCGCTTCGCGCGCGCTATTTAGCTTTAATATTACACACAACTGTCAAAATATGCTATGACAGCCGCTCACGAAGTTAGCGCAGCAACAGAATCAATCAGCATCGCGGAAAAGAGCCAACAAAGCAATTCGAGACTTTCGAGAAGACTTCGAGAGATGCGAGTATCGATTTAACATGCCTTTTTTTAGAAAGGATTATCTACGTGTCATTTAATTGATAATAATTTCAAATTAAAAACTTATACGTTAGAAACAAGTATTGCGATTTCTAATCATTTACAAAATGTGTTTCGTAATTGGAAATTAGAAAATAAAATTATATCTATAGTCACGGATAATGCCGCAAATATGAAGTCTGCCATCAAACAAATTGAACCAAGTACGATAAATATCTTGTGTTTTGCACATACATTAAAAGTAGTAAAAAAAATCTTTTAAAGATATCCATGATATTTGCCGTATTCGTGAAAAATGTCGAAGATTAGTTACGTTTTTCAAACACAGTAGCGTAGCATATGATAAACTGCAAAAAACACAAAATCTTATTAATATACCAAACCATAAATTAATAATGGAAGTGGAAACACGATGGAATTCGACATATGCAATATTTAACAGATTACTCGAACAAAAACGTGCTATAGTTTTAGCATTAGCAACATTAAAATATAATTTTGGATTATTAACAGATCCAGAATAGAATGCTCTTGAAATAATCATACTTATTTTGCAGATATTTTTTTATTACAGAAGAAATTAGTAGTGAAAAGAACGTAAAGTTATCAAAAATAATAGCTATTAGAAAACAGTTAAATACTTTTTACATGTATTTAATATTGATACTGATTTAGAATATACAACAAAAGCTGATATATTATATGGAATATTATCTAAATGATATTGAGAATAATCGTTTTTACATGATAGCAACATTACTAGATCCCCGCTTTAAAATATTAACTTTCTATAACAGTTATTGTATTTCCCGTGCGCGTGAAATGTTAACTGAAGAAGCAAATAAATATATGTCTAATGATATTGCATCCACGAGTACATATAATATCACTGTTCGATATCGTGGAGTCGCAATAGGGATCAGGACGGTGGCGGTGAGTCAGCGAGACAAGATTTGGTAACAAAAACAATATATTCTGTCTAAATTATGTACATTGTGTTTGCGTTGTCTTAGGCGGCGCCTTGTAGGCGCCTAATCAAAAAATATAGGTGCTAATGCACAATTTAAAAGTTAATCTGGCGGATGGCCTTCTTTGCAAGGGGCTCAGAGGGGACCGAGTTATTATTGAGGTCGATTTTAGAGCCCGGGGTGCGTGGTGGCTTGTCCGTCGGTTGATCCGGTGGGTCCGCTGGCGATGAAGGAGCCAGGAATGCTCGCCTGAGCACCGTCTGGCACGTTGTGGTTCGCGTCTCCTTAACGCGGATCAAGTGGAGGGCCGGTGGTCGAGAGATGCGGCAATCCCGTTTCGGGAGCGTCACTCCGGCAGGCCTAGTGCGGCGCACCTCCGGGAGCTCCAAGGGAACGAGCTTCCACGGACGTATCGCCTGTCCCTGGTCTAACTCCCGTCTCGTTGCCTGCCGCTCCTGCGGCATCGGCTGGTTGGCCAGACGAGATTGCACAAGGGCCGTTGGCTCTTGGTGCCGCTCCTGCGACACCGGTTTAGCGGGCTCCGCCTCCTTCGTGTGCCGCTCCTGCGGTACCGGTGGGTAGGAGAGGCGCTTCCGTCGTCTCTGGCTCCGCGTCCTGGTTCGGCACCTCTTCCTTCTGGTCGTGGTCGGAGTGGGGCCACTCCGCGCCTCCGCTTCCACTGTGCCGGGCCCGGAAGGGGCGTCCGACTTGGAGGGGGCCACGGTCTCCACGATGGCTCCACAGGAGTGCAATGAGCGGAGGAGAAGTCTCTCGACGCTCGATAATTTCTGCGCGGAGGAGATGAAATCTCATTCGACGCGACAAAAGATATAAATTCGAGTCTCTCAACGCTTCCTCAAGGCTAGATCGCCGAGTATAGCGGTAGGATTCGATGCTGGTCTGTGCGCGGCTCGCCTTAATATTGCTACTCGAACGTACTTTAAACGCGAGTAATTGTACGTGAGCCGGCGATGCGCCGCGGCGAGCCGCGCAATCTGATAAGCGCGTGTTGGCCGGGCGCGCATTTGTCAGGCGCGCGCGGCACTTGTTCGACTTCTCGAACAATCACATTCACAAATAATTCACAATCAGATGTAAATGATGAACAGATTTCACTTTGGTCATCTTTTGATACCGAAATTATGGCAACAAATAAAAATGTGTCTAATTCACCTGCTACCGCTATAAAAGTGCAAAATTATTTGGGATTAAATTATGTACATCGTAAAGCTAATCCTTTGTTATTTTGATCTACAAACGCAATTCAATATCCTATTTTATCAAAATGCGCACGTGATTACTTGTGCATTATGGCTACGTCTGTTCCATCAGAAAGAGTATTTCCGAAAGCAGGAAATGTTATAAATAACAAGCGAAATAGACTAAAAACTAAAATTGTAAATTAATAGTATATTGTACAACTAGTGGGAAAAGTGGTCGATTCTGAATGAGTGTGAAGTTGGTCACACGAGCGAAGCGAAGCGACCTTCACACATTTGGGCTCGACCACTCTTCTTCCTACGAGTTGCTTATACTATTTTTCATAACAAGAGCGTGAAACAGGCCGCTTTTCGCGCTTGTTTTACAATTTCATTTCTTCACAGTTAAGAAATGGCTTCGGATTCGCGCGCCGGCAGTGGTCACGAACGGACGTGTCGCTTGCATCTGTCCCGCTAGAATATTCTACTACGTTCTTTCGCGTAAAGTGCGCGTTCATCGCGTGTGACGGACGATTTCGCCGTCGCATATAGTGCGTATCTGGCAGCGATTGACAGATTACTCTTTCCTTTCCGTCGTATGCGCGTGATTCATTCTCGATAGCAAAGTTCTGTGTTTCCGATCGGCATGCAGGAGGCTTCGGCTTCCTGCAATACTCAGGAAGGGGAGATCCTGGAGAATCTTCCTCGGACCTCCTCTCCATACAGCCGCGACTCGAGCAATCATGATCATCGGCGATCCCGCGATCGCCCGCAGTCTCGCTCGCGTTCTGGATCGGCATCGTACACGGAATCGCGTTCGCGCTCGCGTTCGAGCTCGCGTTCACGCACCGCCATTACCATGTCTTTTCCTCTTCCCTTCCATGAAAAGTTCAAGACTTTCGCAGAAAATAGTGATATTACTAATCCGGCATGGCATGTAGACGCTTCTGGATTACAACCAGATTCGTTTAGTAGCACAAACCCTGTTTCCCCGACATCGATATTTCCAGCTTCGTGCGATAATATTGCTGATCCCCCCCTTCTCTCCGCTACGCAATCTAACGAGACACAGCCGGCCATGGAGGTCGACCCGCCTACGAATAGAAAAAGAGCGTCCAACGATTCGGGTAACGTTACAGTAAACAAAAAAAGCGCCAAGCCTTCGTTTCAAGGTAACCTCGATACTCACAATCCTAACCACAACGCGAAATCTAAACAGCCGCCATTATCCACGATACGTAAGTTGATTAATGCGAGATATTCTTCCGTAGACAAAAAGCCGTACATTGTGCATGTTCGCACGTTAGATAGCGATCCGGCTTCGGAACCTAAAGCAGTTAATACCCACCCTCTATTTATTGGCCGCATCCTTATGCAAACTGTTAAGACCAGTCTTCTTGAAGTAAAAAAGATTAATAAGGGCCACGTGCAGGTAATCCTTGCGAGCACGGAAGCCGCGAATAGACTCATTGATGACCAATCACTGGCATCACATAATCTTAAAGCTTTTATCCCATCTTATAAGACGTCTAAAATCGGTATAATCAAGGATATTCCTCAATCTTTGCCGATTGAGGAATTGCTAGGCGACATAGAGTCTGTTCCCAAACCCTATGAGGTGCATAGGCTTAATCGCCGAGTGAAAGATGGTGACTCGTATAGCTACGAGCCCTCGCGTACCGTGTGTATAAAGTTTGCCGGTCAAACCTTGCCGGGGTCAGTTTCCATTTTCAAGGTCAGACATCCAGTATACCCTTACATTCCCAAAGTCAAAATATGTTTCTCCTGCTTCAGAGCAGGCCATATTAGCAAGTCATGTAAAAGCAAGCCCAGATGCGTGTACTGTGGTAAAGATAAACACGATCCGGAAATGGAATGCCCCGACAAGCAGCCACCAAATAAATATAAGTGTATCAATTGCGGCGGCCCACATCTTGCGAAATCATTTGACTGTCCTGCTATAATAAGTTTGAAAAAAGCCTACGCCATTTCCGCAGCGGATAATATCCCATTGTTCGAGGCGAAGAAAAAAGTCAACGGGCAATCTACTCCACTAAGTAGCAACTCTGATAGTAGATACGATTATGTTAATTTTCCTAACCTTCCACACACAAAGGATAACTTTACGTCTCGCAATCCCTTCTCCACTTTACTATACTTTCAATCAGAGGACGCCTCTGATTCCTACGCCGATGTGCTTTTAAGAAAGCCCCGAAACCCCTCGACCCCCCCGCGCTTGGCTCCTACACGCGCTCAAACTCACTTCTTTCCTTCCGTCTCCTCACAACATAACAAGTCCCGTCACGCTTTATCACTCGAGCATCGCAATGCTCTCTTATTCCCGAATGGGAGAAATTCAGATTCCTACTCTCCCGTTAGTGAGGAGAACATCCCGCCCGGAGATTCAACTTCGAGTAACACTGTCGAGGCGGACGTCAGTTCGACCTTCTCCAAAAGGACTCCTTCTCCACATAACCAATTGGATGTATTTAACTATATTATTAATTTTATAAGTAAGCTCAAGTATGCACTGTCAACCTTTGACCTTTCATTTACACTTTCAAACTGCTCAACCCCCCCTCGATCATGCGATCCCCGCCATCAACCTTCGTGAACAATAAACAGAATTCCGCCGCCATAGGCTTCACGAATATCTGCCAATGAAATTGCAGAGGCATTTCTAACAAAATTACGGAAATCAGGACCTTTGCCCACAATTTCGATATCATTTGCCTGCAAGAAACCCTGTTAACTCACAATAAACCTCTAGACATTAAGGGATTCAATAATGTAAGATCTGATGCGGACACAGTAGGCTCAAGAAAGGTATGCACCCTCATTCGAGAAAATTACCCTTTTTCTATTTGTGATGTTTCGAGTTTTGCTCATTCGTCGGTTGAGCTTGTCGCGGTCACTGTGCCATTCGAGGGTCAGGAGCTATTCGTTTGTAATATTTACCGCCATACAGGTCAAGACACTCCGGCCTGTTTTTACGAAAATCTTCTTAACTTTGCTCAACAATATAAGTTCATTTTGCTTATTGGTGATTTCAATGCACATCACCCGGACTGGCACGATAATAGAACGGACAAAGCCGGTGAAATCATCCCTGCCACTATTGCAGACTACGATCTTGCCTTATTGAACGACGGAACTCCCACATTCGTCAACTTCTCTTTCAACGTTAATTCGGTCATAGACCTAACTATTGCTTCTCCTAACTTAGCCGCTATCAGCATCCTCGACTATGAAAAGAATAACGACCTGAGAAGCAGTGATCATATTCCAATCATTATACGTATCAATTGCCCGGTTATGCCCAAATTGAACTTCGCCTATAAGCTCAAATTCAATAAGGATTCTCTCGAAACGCTCACTTCATTTCTAATCAAAGAAAAGAACAAGGTGGAATCCATTGACTCTAACAACGCCACAGAAGCATATTTCCAACTGATTCAGATTATCAGAACTTGTATCGGATCAGCATTAGGGAAAAAAGACATCTCCCCTTCTAGCTTTCCGTCCAAAAGCAGAAGTTTCCCTGCTCCCTAGTGGAACGAGGATTGCGACAAAGCAATCAGTGAACGTAAAGAAGCTGCATTCAAGAAGTGCCACTCTTTTGAGAACTGGCTCAAATACAAAAAAGCTATTGCTGTTACGAGAAGAACCCTAAAAAAACAAAAGGCTCAGAGCTGGAAAGAACTATGTGGAAGGTTTGATATGAAAACCCCTATTCGACAAATATGGCGTTTCGTTAAATCTTTCAAAAACCACAAGCACGCTACTTGCTCCAACAACGACATTCGGGAAAAAGAGAAGTTGATACATGCGGCCATAACAAAACTCTGTCCACCGTCGTGCTCTCAAGAAGACCCTTCCTTCACGGAAATGCTCAAGAAAGACTCCATAAAGCCGGAAAAGTTTGCAGCGTGGCTAGATAACCCTATTACGATGGAGGAAATCCGCACTGCTCTGAATTCTACCAAGAAAAAGAACTCAGCTCCAGGGCTAGATCAGTTGGACCATTATATTTTATCAGCATTTCCCAAGTTCCTTTGAGAAAAGTTCTGCGAAATCTTTAACGGCCTTCTACAATCCGGTTCCTTTCCGGAGGATTGGTCCACATCCTTAGTTATTTTTATTCCCAAATCCGGTGGCAAAGGGGTAAGACCCATTTCACTCATCTCCTGCGTCCTTAAGGTTATGGAGAAGTGCCTCTACAACCGCCTAAGATGGCATCTTGAACATAATGATCTTCTTGCGGATTCCCAACTAGGATTTAGAAACGCGAAGTCTGTCTGGATAACGTGATCGCTCTCACCAATAACATTAAAGCAGGATTTCTCAGAGGGGAATATACAGTGGCGACTTTTCTGGATATCGACGGAGCCTTTGACAACGTGCTCCCTCACTTGCTGATGGAGGATTTGTACCGCGCTGGAGTTCCGGCCCACTTCCGTAAGTTTATCTTCAACCTTATAGGGCACAGACACATTTTTTACATCCATAACGGCCGCAAAATCGGCCCCCAATTCGCCAGAAAAGGCACACCGCAAGGATCTATACTTAGTCCAACGTTATTCAACATTTACATTAAGGATATTGTCAAGCTGATCAACAAAGATTGCAAAATACTTCTATATGCAAACGATATGGTCATTTACTCTACTAACAAAAACCTTCATAGAGCTATCCAAAGTACCAACGAGTCTATACAGAAAATCACGGACTTCCTCGTTAGCAAAGGCCTTTCCCTCTCTGCCATTAAATCGCAGGCAACGATCTTTACACGTAAACATAACATACCCCTTTTCGTGCCAGACCTTATCATTAATGGCAATCCTCTGCAATACAACGAGGTGGTAAGATTTTTGAAAGTTATGATAGACTCCAAACTCAGTGGCAAGCCTCACTTCAAATATATCATTGGAAAGTGCAGAAGAGCACTAAGCGTCCTGAAGGCTTTGGCTGGAGTATGGTGGGGAGCACATCCACAACAATTACTGACAATTTACCGAGGCATCATTTGCAGCAACATGGATTACGGATGTCAAGTCTTCCCACTCCATGGCAACTTCACTATCTTCGAGCAACTACAACGAATACAATATAAAGCCATCCGCACGGCGTTTGGACATAGGCAATCCACCCCTATCAACACTTTGCTAGATAAAGCCAAAGAACCCCCGCTTCAGTATAGATTTTTATACCTCACCTCTAAATTGGTTGTCAAGAATATTAGTCAAGAATTCAGTCCGGTGAATGCCAGGACGACCTAATCACCACTACCAGACATCCCAGCCGACATGAAAAAGCCTGCAAACTCATTCCTTCCTACAAATGCTTCCAGTCCATCTTAGGCAAATCCGATAGAATATATTGCTCTACTTTTCTCCCCGTCTTTAACTACAGCTTCAATTCTTTAATTCACATTATTAACTACACTCCTGTTCATTTCCATCGATATCCAGAACGTTAACTCCGTCTTCCTAGAACGTACACAAGATCTTAGAAGAAACGCAATCTCCTTCTACACAGACGGATCCAAAGAAGAATCTGGATACGTTGGAGCTGGCGTGTACTCACCCGATTTAGATTTTCAACTGCAACACAAATTGCCAATAGAAACGACCATCTTCTCGGCTGAAGCTTGGGCCATCCTTCAAGCGCTCTTAGTTATTGGACAACTGGACCTTAAAAAAGCGGTAATTTTTTCGGACTCCAAAAGTGTTTTGGAGAATATATGCTCGAATGCTGCTAATCAGCAAAACTACATTATACCCCGTATTAAAGAGAAAATTTATCAAATTTCTCGCTGTAATATCGTTCTTCAGCTAGCCTGGATTCCATCACACCGAGGAATTTCAGGTAATGAAATGGCGGACAAGATAGCTAAAGAAGCTTCCAGAAGAGGCGTTCCTGACTTTCGAATACCGCACAGTGACTTCTACTCTATATTTAAACATAAATTGCGTATGCTAACTAGCGAATACCTCCGTCGTCGCGGTTCTCATAAAGGCGTCCATTTTTACAATCATTTTCATTCAAGTAAGGACAAACCATGGTTTTATAAAAAACCTTTTAGAAGAAAAGAAATAGTGTTAGTAAATAGATTGCGTAGCGGACATTATAATCTGAACTTTAGTTTAGCCAGAAAAAACTACATAGACTCTGGGGCATGCCCCTGCGGCAACCCCATACAAGATATTAATCATGTAATATTTGGATAAAATAAAGTAAACGCTCGTGTGTCAAAATAAACTGTAAGAATAAAGGCCAACAATCGAGCATAGACGTGGATGTCAAATTAAAATTCGTTTATTAAACACAAGTATATGTAGAACGGGACGTTTCGACCGTACAGGATCTTTTTCAGCTGATACAAATTAAAAAATTACATAAGAAAGCGAGGGAGGCCTCTAAAACCGAGATTCCGGAGGCGACGGCGACCCCTCGTACCACGCTACCACGGATTCAACTGCCGCACTTCTCGAGCAGATACGAGGACTGGCCGTCGTTCCGCGACCTCTTCCACTCCATCATCGGCCGGGACACGACCACGACGCAAGTTGAGAAACTGCACTACCTCAAAACTTGCTTAAAAGGTGAACCTGAATTACTAGTCCGAAATATCGCGACAACAGTCGAGAACTATGATGCGTGGGACATATTAAGGGGTAAAGCCACTCTAGAATTTTCAAAAAATCGATTTTTTTTGTTAAACGATGCTTTAAGGTCTTAGAAATAAGGCACACTTGGTTTCAAAGCTCGGAAAAATCTCTATTATCCCTTTTTCGTAATCCGTCTGCCGCCGCGTTCACATCTGTGAATGGTGAAACTGAAACTTTAAACGCGTTTTTCTCGAAATCGCTTTTTTAAAGTCGGGCGGAATCAGAACTCGAACACCTTTTATCCGATTGACTTGAAATTTTGAGTGAAACTTTACAATAACATTATCTTTAAAAGTACCTAGGGATTTTGCGATAAGTTGAACAAAACTTTTTTTATAAACAATTTTGTGCGACATTTTTTAGCGAAAAATGAAGCACTTTTTTCCAACATGCACCATTCTTACAAAAAATGATATTTTGCAATTCTCCTAGGTACTTCTATAGAAAAACTTATATATTTTTCAAAAATCTTTGAATTTTTGTTCCAGCTCAGAAATTATAGAAGCTTCGATTCCGCCCGTTAGATGCCTTCCGCAAAAAGGCACTTATTTGGAGCAATGGCTCTGGTGCCGCCATTTTGGCAATAAATAATTAATAAAAAATTTCGGCTTGATCCTGTCCGGTGCTATCGGGGAAACTGTTTCGAGTCACGTCGCGCAATCATATCAGTGCCGTGTCGAGGACGATCAGTCGCGGATAGTGAGACGATTCTGGGAGCAAGAGGAGGTTCCGTTGGCGGCTGTGCCACTCTCGAAGGCCGATCAAGAGTGCGAAGCGCACTTCGTGCGCACTTATTCGCGTAAACCCGACGGACGCTACGTCGTGCGCCTCCCCGTTATTGAGCCGATGCCGGATCTCTCCGGTACGCGCCACGCGCCCGTTCGCGTAATGAAGGCCATGGAAGCGAAGTTCGCGTGGGATGCTTCCTTCCATGCGCTGTATACGGACTTTATGCATCAGTACGCCGAGCTCGGGCATATGACGCCGGTCGATCCGACGAAGACGCCCGTCTGTTATTTGCCTCACCACGGAGTGATGAAGGAGTCTAGCGCGACGACGAAATTGCGAGTCATCTTTAACGGCTCGTCTGCGTTGCCGTCGGGAGTGACTCTAAATAACCATCTGCACACCGGGCCGAATTTGCTGCCGGCTTTGGCGGAGATCTTACTCCGGTGGCGGCGTCAACGCTTCATTTTCGCGGCGGACATTGAAAAAATGTACCGGCAGATCAAAGTCCACCCGGAGGACCGAGATCTGCAGCGCATAGTTTGGCGTAAAAGTCCTAGCGAGGTGTTGCTGGAATTCATCCTAATCACGTTCACGTACGGGCTCGCTTGCTCCGCGTTCCTGGCGATCCGCACGCTTTATCAGCTGGCCAAAGACGATGGAGCTGAGTTCCCGCTAGAAGTTATTGCGCTTTTACTGGAGAGTTATATGGACGACATCCTATCCGGCGCGGACTCAATTTCAAAGGCCAAGGAGATCCGTCGTCAGCTGGAGCAAATCTGCATGGCGGGCGGGTTCCCGCTTAAAAAATAGTCGGCAAACGAGGCTTCGATACTTGACGAAGTTCTTCCTGAGGATCGCCTTCAACGCGAGCCCGGTGGTGGCTGCCAGGAGAGAGCCACTTGATCCTTGGACTGCGCTGGCATCCGCACGATGACCAGTTCTCCTACTCGACGCAACTAATCCGACTAGAGACTATTAGGAACGGGCATGATGACGTCAGCTAGCCAATATGGCGGCCATAGTACGGATCGTAAACACGCGAGTGCACGCGAGACACATGTGTGCTCACGCATTTTTGTCGATATAGAAAGCATAAATCAGTGTAAAGTGAACCCAGCAAAACTGAATCATGTTTCTAACATTGTTAGAAATCTGCAGATATGCAGACTCGACTCTGTCGTCTCGGAATATCGTGGAAGGAGAAAAATTACTACAAGCTGGACACATCGTATCTTGTGGTCGTTTACCGCAAATCAAAGACGGATCGATACAATTAATAGCTAGATGTTTGCAAACATCTAGCTTGAAAAGCGGAATTCCTCATAAAATTGAAGGAAGTATCTCAACTAGTGGAGAAATCGGTAAAATGTGCTGCTCCTGCAAAGCAGGAAACAGCGGACAATGCAAACATATTATTGCAGCACTCATGTTTTGTCAAAGGTATGAATTTTTTTTATGTAAGTTGAATCTTATAATTTTTTATAATAATAAGCTTTTGATATACATGTAGTGTAAGTAAAATTTATAGTATATACTCATGATTTTAACAACTAACATTTTTTCTAACCTCAATGAACAGAAAGTTTTAAAATATAATCAGTTTATCGCATACATGACTGTCAATTCGCATGCAATTTAAGAAATTATTCTAAGATGATTAATTAATGCATAATTTAGTTTTTTCTATTTTAATGTTTCATTTCTTTTTATGTTTTAAGAGTCGAACTTTCGAAGCTTGACGAACTGTCATGCACTGATGTCGAGTGCTCCTGGAAAAAAAAAACCAAAGAAGCATTGCAATAGTATGAACCGATGCCTTTACTGGATCACCCTTGCATGCAAAAAATAAAAACCGAAGTAGTTAATGTGTCTGCAGAAAAAAGGGAGGAGATAAATCAAAATTGGCTTTCAGTCTCATCAAGCGCTATGAAAAAACATTTGTAAGTTGGTCTAGAGTTGTTATCATTGTACACCATTTTTTTATCAATTTATTTTTATACATTTAATTATACGAATGAATTTACTGTATATAACCTATATGTGAATGAATTTCAATAAAAAGTGATTGTACAATTTTTTTTACAATTTGTTTTTATACATTTAATTATAGATACGAAGGAATAAATTATTATTATTTTTTATACATTGCTATTATTATTTATTTATTTTATGTTTAATTAGGTATGGAAGACATGATGAAATAGAACTGCATGATAACAGTGTCTCCCACGATTGCACGAATAATATAGACGCAATTATAAGCCGAACAAATACTTCAGAATTTATGAAAAACTTATCAAAATTAGATGTAGGGACCCTTAAAGAGTGCTGTCAAAACACAACACATAGACTACGTGGAGATTACAGACAGATTTGCATAGATAGTGTAAGATCATTTGTCACATGGAAAGAAGAGCGTAAATTTAGAATCACAAGTTCTCGGTGTTATGAGTTGTACACATACGCGAATAATAAGAAACCCAACTGGGAAAGAAAAAGTTTAAATTATTTTTATCCAAAAGAACACTCCAATAAATATGTACAACACGAAATACAAAACGAACCAATTGCTCGCGAAGTATATGAGAATAGTTATCAACTGAAAGTGCACCAATGTGGCTTGGTAGTTTCTAATAAGAATCCGTGGTTGGCATGTTCACCAGATGGTGTTATTTTGGACGAAAATGGAAATGTATTAAAATTAATTGAAATAAAATGTCCCTTTTATGGAAAAGATCATAACATTGACGATGTGGTTCCGAAGTTAAAATATCTCGATGAAAATTGTACTTTTAAAAAACGCCACATGTACTACGCGCAAGTTCAATTATGCATGGCTATAATTAATGTTCAAGTTACTGATTTTATGATTTTTGCATCCTTTGACAAAACTTATTTAGTCATTCCTGTTCCGGTTGACGAAGAATATGTGACTGATTTAGTATATACCTTAAAACATGTTTATTTCCAGCAAATGCTGCATTTTGTATGTACGTACGAAAAAAATAATAAATGATTCTTGTTTCAAACATTTGTATCAATTTATTTGTAGTATGTAAACATTTATTTTTACACAGGAAACTTATCGTCGTTTAAAATAGGTAAACATACGTTTACAAGACCACAAATAATTATAAAAATATCTTCATAAAGATGTATCAAACTAATGGGAAATCTACCTTTCAAAATATTAAATACTTTCAGCCTCTGATTACTGCGTTCAATATGAACTCTCGCTTTTGCTATTTGTTGGCTAAGAAGTGCTTCTTCTGCTGATAACTGACTCTTATTTTTTAAGAATGGAGGCCTAACGATTTGAATATCATGTTCTTTGCATTGTGTATCTATAAAAAATCCTCTATCAATCATTATTCTATCATATTTTTCTAGCAAACTAAACAAGTTGCTTTGTTCAAAAATTGCTTTGTCCGAAAATCGACCTCCATAGCAACGACTTACGAATGAAATTGTTCCAGCTGGTGTAACACCTGTCATGAACTTTAAAGTATAGTTTGATTTATAATTAGAGTATGTTATCGCTTGACAGCATACAGATTTAGGTTTTTGCAAAAGTATTTCCGTACAATTTAATATTATGCGAATATCAGGAAATGGAAGGAAACAGTTTGGAATATTTCTACGGATCTCTTGTCTTGAGGGCCAATGTATGCAGCTGTCGAAACATGCACGCAGTACTCTAATCATGTTTACAAAAATTCTTCGACACGTTTTTACAGAATAGCAATTGAACAAAGTGCTCAAAAAAGCAAATGAAATATTTTGTTTTAATTTAATAAATGTCAGCATCACTTTTTCCTCTACTGATAACTTACTCTTAGCATTGTTGTACAGTTTTTTTACATTACTCACTATTACATGAAATATTTCAAAATTAGGAATTCCTGTAGCTGTACTTAGTTCACGATCTCTTTTTATTTGATCATAATATGAAGAATAGAAATCCGTTTGAACATCGATGTCCCTAACTTTAGTTTTCTCCTCATCTGCAATTAATAACGTCTCATTGTTTCCCGTGCTGTCAACTCCAACTTCATTGATATCGATGGCAACAGCCTCGTCTGTATCTTTCACTGTTTCTTCTTTCTCCTTTTTGTTTGCTTTTTTCGCTTCTCGTTTTGCAACTCGTTCAGCCCTGGCTTTTGAAGCAGTAGAAACGATCTTTTGCATGGGAAGTTGAAGTGTTGGAAGCAGATTTTTTTAGACGTGGCCTTTGATATTCTAGCTCTAAGAAAAATTAATAAAAAAATGTATAACTTTAATTGCATTTTTATATACATATTTATATAAACAACGTAAACAAAATTGAACAGAAAGTACCTGAGAAAACGTAGTCGCTAGCACTAAAATGTAAGGAGCAAATTTTCGTTCTGCTTGTCACCGCTTTTCCAGTGTGTATAGCCATTATCCAAGCCTTACGCTTATCAATTTTTTCCATTGTGCCGAACTTATTTGTAACTTCCACTGTACATTTTTCTTTTTCTGGAAATTTGTGGAAAGATATTTCCCGATTGTTAGAAGCGAGAGATTTACAGCCGTACACACAACAGTATTCGTGGTTAGAAACTTTCCTTTTTGAAGAAATCACTTTCATTTTGTCCCAACAATTTTTTTACAGTCTACACTAATACATTCAGACACTCCGTGAGAATAGTGACGGTACTTTTATACACGTTTTACGTATTTTTGCAATTTTATCAACAAAATTTCGTGAGCATACATATGTCTCGCGTGTTTACGATCCGTACTATGGTCGCCATATTGGCTAGCTGACGTCATCATGCCCGTTCCCAATTACGAAGCGATCGGTTTTGTCTTTGGCTGGGGTAGCTCGCCCCTACTACCGTGTTGGCTAAAATTCTATTTTAGTCCACCTGGCTGTTGGGCGTGGACTGGGACACGCCGCTCCCTGATACCGACGATGGCTCAAATTCCAAGCCGAGCTGCCTTTGTTGGAGGCTATCCGAGTACCTCGATAGCTGAAGAGTGACCAAGCGGATGTCAAGCGCGACGGTTTCGTATCCACGGTTTCGCCGACGCCTCGGAAAAGGTGTACGCGGCGGTCGTTTACCTACGGACCTAGAGCCCGAACGGGGAGGTAGACGTGAGGCTCGTGGCGGCGAAAACCAAGGTCGCCCCCTTGAAACAGGTTAGCCTTGCACGACTGGAGCTGAACGCTTGCCGCTTTACTTGTTCGACTCGTCGATCACACTCGGCGGGTCCTCAAGGCCAAAGAGGATCCATCTCACCTGTGAACGGACGCGACCATAGTACTGGGCTGGATTCGAGGCCACCCGGTCTCCTGGAAAACCTACGTGGCGAATAGAGTGAGCGAGATCCAGCTCACTCTTCTTGAGGCGTGTTGGCACCACGTGCCCGGGCGGGAAAACCCCGCTGACTGCGCTTCCCAGAGACTCTTACCAAGGGAACTTGTGAACCACTCTTTCTCTGGTAGCGGGATCTTGCTTGGCTCCGATCTGAGACCGGCCCGTGGACGGCTTCCTCGGACGACGCTATACCTGCTGACCTCCCGGAGTGGCGCTCTCGTGTACATGCCACGGCGACCGCGGCGGAGGGCTACGAGGAATCCGAGTTGCTGACGAGGCACTCGTCTTTGACGAGTTTGTTGCGGACGACAGCTTGGTGCCGTCGTTGGCTGCGGTGCCTGCGGGCGAGGCGAGCTTCCTACGAAGATCGGACCGATTTCGCCGCTGGCCTCGTGCTAACTTCCAAAGAGCTCGACGACGCTATCGCGGGCTTGATTAGTTTGGTCCAATCCAAGGAATTCAAGGAAAAGACGGCGGCTCTCAGAAAGGGCGCTCCGTTGCCGGCGCGCAGCTCCATCGCCCTATTGAGCCCCTTCTTGGACGAGCGAGGTCTTCTCCGAGTCGGTGGCCGACTTAAGAACGCCCTGCTCGCCTATGACGCTAAGCATCCCATAATCTTGCCGAGGGCGTTTCACTTAACGAGAGACGAGGCTAACGGGCCTCTAAAGCATTTATTGTCGTTTTTGTCTGTCTGTGTTCCAGAGCTGTACACCTTGACGTGGTCTCGGACTACACCGCCGACGCCTTCCTGGCTGCGCTGCGCCGTTTCGTCTCTCGCCGAAGCCTGTGCCAAACACTGTACAGCGACTGCGGCACTAATTTTGTCAGTACCGACGCACAATTGCGCGATCTGTTCTCTGCAGGCAGCTAGGAGGGCCGACGCATCGCCGAGCGCGTCACCGAGGAGAGGATCTCGTGGCGCTTCAATCCCTCCGCGGCGCCTAACTTTGGCGGTATCTGCGAGGCGGCCGTCAAGTCGACAAAGCATCACCTACGGCGAATGATTGGCGAGGCGACGCTCACCTACGAGGAGATGGCCACGCTGCTGTCTCAAGTCAAGGCGTGCCTGAATCCCGTCCGCTGCAGGCCCTGTCGGACGATTCCGAGGATCTCTGTCCACTCACTCCTGGTCACTTCCTCATAGGCTCGGCTCTCAGCGCCGTACCGGAGCCGTTGCTGACGGAGGAAAGGACGGCTCGTTTGTCCCGTTGACAGCAGGTCCAGCAGATGCGGGACCACTTCTGGGCGCGGTGGCCCCGGGAATATCTGCAGACGCTGGCTCACCGGCCGAAGTGGCTCAAGGCCGATGTGGAGGTGCGAGTGGGCCGCTTGTGCCTCGTGAGGAGCGAGACCCCGCCCCCGACCAAATGGCCCCTCACTCGGATTGAGGAACTATTTCCGGGAGACAACGGCCAGATCCGAGTCGTCAAGGTTCGGACGGCGGCATTGACGCTCAGGCGGCTCGTGAGCAAGCTCGTCCTCCTCCCGGACTGCGACGCACCGGGGAGCAAGGAATAATCGCGAAATCTTTCTCGATTCGTCGTGGTTGATGTATATCGCGTGTAAGAAATAAAGTCGCGTATAACTCCCGCGTACGACCGTTATGCCGTGATCAGACTACGTATTGGGATTGAGATTGGATTGAAATTTGACCAATTAGAGCAAAGTTCACTAAACTTGAAGTTAGTTTCCTTTATTTTGATTGATTAAATTTCAATCCAATCTCAATCCCAATCCGTAGTCTGATCACGGCTTTAGCGATTCTTATGTCGCGTTGAAAACATAGTTTCGAACAAAACGTTTCTGCGAATTCGTGGCTTGCCGCTGCGGTAATGAGACGCGAATTAATCTTTCGCCGACGAATCGATACCCACTTTTAAAGCGCGTACGTTTCCGCGTAAAAATTAATCGTAGGTTCCACCATACGAGGCGGGCGGAATGTTCGAAATCGAACGGTCTAATCGAAAGCATAAAGGGGCTTTTCTCGGAAACGCGCTCGGCTTCCTCGAAGATTACATAAAATTTATTCTAAATATAATTGAGCTAAATTCGGCTAAATATATTCGAGTATCCGAGAATCGTCGACGCGTTTCTGAGAAGTTTCGAAAGGCACGACAACCGTGTCACGCCTCTTCCGCGTGTACCGCTTATCTCCCTTTGTCTCGGGGACCTCGGAACGAGAGGTAAACACCCGGGACAAAGGGAGAGACGTAGTCGAAAACAGCTGGTCGGTCGTCGGCCCCGAGAATAGCTGAACAATTAAAATTCCGAATTGCTGAAGTCTCAGGCTGTCGACGGCTGATTGGCCCCGCGCTATTTTTGGAGCGCAAACGGGGTTTCAGAGTGCGAGCCGATAAAGCTCTGGTCCTCCGCGCGCCGCTTCGCACTCGCTTTCAAGTCTCGCGACTGATAAAGTATAGAACAATTTAGATAGCGCATGAAATATAAAGGGTTTCGCGGCTCGCATCTAGTCTACGCATTTTTGCGCAATTCTCTTATTTGCGGACTTGAGGGTTGCACTGTTTGTACCGTGGCTCGCGGACTCGATCTAAATTAAAACATTGTAAATAATTTGTATAAAGACTTTGTAAATATATACTTTAATTCTTTGACAGTAATTCCGCCTAAACTCTCTCGCATTTTTGCTGAGATCCCTGCCGCGCACAAAAGTACTCATAAAAGATTTGAACACATTTGATTCAGGTTCAAGTATACTTGGAAGTAACACTTTTGTTTTTTAAGGTATTTATAAAGGGTTCGAAACTACGCCAACAGATTCGAACCTACTTGTAAGATACCTACTTTAATCCCATCCCTACCCACGGGTATTACGACTAACGTATAATTGGAGAGGCTGGCGAAACATATGCGCGTACCATTCTTCAAAGGTGTTTTCTTGCGTGACTCGTTACCGACTGGTGATGGTATATGTCGAAACAAGGGGATTGTCTCTGGTTACCGATCGGTGTTGGTATACGTCCAAATGAGGGGATTGTCTCGATTGCGCACATTAACAATTAGACACAACAATATTTCCCAATCAGACATTCCCGATTGGACACAGTCTCGGTTGGACATAGTTCTTATCGGACACAGTCTCATTCGGACACAGACTCGATCGGACACAGTCGCTATCGGACACATTTAGTTACATTCGGACACAGTCGCGTTCGGACACAGTGCCGATCGGGCACAGTCCCGTTCGAACACAGTCCCGATCGGATACAGTCCCGAATAGGTTTTCACTTACCACGTGAAGCGAGGTCCATTCACACCCCCATATGCAGTAGAGCGAAACAAGTTCCAAACTAGTAGGATTTCAAATATTTTCGTTATGGGGTCTTTGTGTCCGAACGGGACTGTGTCCGATCGGCACTGTGTCCGAACGGGACTGTGTTCGATCGAGACTGTGTCCAATCGGGAATGTGTCCGATCAAGAAATATTGTCGTGTCGGATTGGTAATGTGCGCAATCGGGACTTACTCGAAACGAGAGCGGTATTGTAAATTTGGACGAGCGAGTCCCGGTACTCATTGGGTAGCGTACGCAAAGAGGAAAAACCGGGTGTTGTATTTCAATAATTTCGGTAATCTTCGATCGCCGAATGAATTAATGTGATATTTCGGGCCGAACGTGACGAAGATTGAGTATGTACAATCGTACACCCGTTCAACGTTACAATCAGGGCATCTGGACAATTATGCCTGCTGTTTCTTCGGACGATCGATGATTAATTGAAAGCCTGACGGTGCGCCGTAAAGACTCAGTATTCATTAAACGGTTTTCCCGACATGTTTTTGACGTTCACGTTGACCGAAAAGAGCATCCTCGCGGTACATTACTTTTCTGCCGTGGATTTGAGCAACAGTGACTACGAACTCGGTCTAACGGATTTTGAGACTTATCATACAACATCGAACGTGAATTCTTTGAATAATAAATTTTATTTGGACGGAAATTACAATTCCCGAAGAATCGTACGAGTTACAAGCCATACATGAGATTTTAAAACGTGAAATTTCACGGAAACGTCCATGACGCATAATTCGTTTCAGCGATCACGATAATCGTACATCGGTCGCGGATGTCGCGCGAAAGGAGACCGTTCATGCGAACTGTGACGAGGATGAGGACGAGGCTGTAAAATACCCGATAGTGCTCCATGCTAATTACAATACGATAAAGAGCGAGATTAAGTTCGCTTTCAGAGTGAACTTTAACGAACTCGACAATATTTGATCGCTGCTGAGATTCTCGTCGAAGCGTATATTACAGCCGGGACAGTGGCACGAATCGAACACACCATTAATATCATCAAAGTAAACATTATTCGTTTGGAGTGTAACGCGAGACCACACAACAACGACAAACGCGTTCATACGACACATGAATTTTCTCTGAGCGTATCACCAAGATATAAGATATTGGAAACGCCGACACAGATCATTTACCTACCAATCATCGCGCGGTGAGTTACAGATCTAACGCGTTCTGGATCAAGACGGACAATTGCTTGATTTTCGAGAAGAAGAAATCATCAGATTGCACGTATGACGGCGACAGCGATAATGCGGCGCGCGCAAGTGTACGACATATGAGACAATTGAATGACTCGGAGCACACGAGAGATAATAATGTCCTTACGGCGGCGATCGATGATATTATCTGATTGCAATTGCACACTGTGCTATTAGACCCAAAATTGCGCACAATTTAATTACACACAGTTCAATTGCACACAGTTCAATTGCACACAATTCAATTACGCACAGTTTAATAGCGCACAGTTCGTTTGCGCACAATTTCTTTGTCAATCATTAAATTACGCAGAACGAGGTCTAGGGTGAGTGCACCAGTAAATGAACAATTAAGCGCACGGTTAGTTTTGGGAAAAGTTTTCTTTGTACTGGATGGTTAGAGTGAGTCCCAGTTGCGCACAGAATAAATCGGACACAGCAGGTTGAATGAAT
>NW_020210369.1:0-1053 GCF_003070985.1 Temnothorax curvispinosus | reverse complement strand
AAAAGTGGCCACCGTTAAAATCGACGAAAACTACGGAAAACTGTAGTTTGTGTGATGCCGATGAAAAGTTCAAATCCGCACAACCCTCAAAATATGCTAGTTTTTAAGCTACGAGCCTATAAAGGTAATATTGATGGTATAAAACGTACACATATTATACATAGTATACCCACTCTTAGCGTTACCCAAGATCAACCAGCGTGGAGGTGGTGAGTGTCTGATCTCCTTTTTTGTTCTTGTTTTTATTTTTTTAATATCTTTTATTTTTTTAATATTTTTAATTTTTTTAATATTTAATATTTTTTTTTTTTTATCTCATAATGTTTTTTTGTTGTCTCAAACATCTTGATTTGTCAATTGTCAAAATATGCTATAATTGATAGTTTTTTATACCACGAGCCTAATAAAGGTAATATTCGTGGTATAAAAAACTATCAATTATAGCATATTTTGACAATTGGAAAATCAAGGAGTTTGAGACAATAGAAAAACACTATGTGATAAAAAGAAAAAAAAAACAAAAAATAAAAAATAATAAAAAAATATTAAATAATAAATAAAAAATATTAAAAAAATAAAAACAAGAACAAGAAAGGAGATCAGACACTCACCACCTCCACGCTGGTTGATCTTGGGTAACGCTAAGAGTGGGTATACTATGTATAATATGTGTACGTTTTATACCACCAATATTACCTTTATAGGCTCGTAGCTTAAAAACTAATATATTTTGAGGGTTGTGCGGATTTGAACTTTTCATCGGCATCACACAAACTACAGTTTTCCGTAGTTTTCGTCAATTTTAACGGTGGCCACTTTTTTCATATAATTAGTGCGTGGTCCTTTGAAGACCATCTTTTTCATATATTATATACCGGGTGTCTCAGACCACCCGTATCATCCGATTTATTCGTAAACGCAACATTTTAGAGAAAAATGTTCCAGACCAAAGTTGTATGGTTTCAAGGGGTACATAAGATGGTGTCATTAGTTTTACCTTAAATAGTTGCTTGAAAGTCACGTAAAGGTCACCTTCAATTTTTTAAATAGAAC
>NW_020210368.1:0-3469 GCF_003070985.1 Temnothorax curvispinosus | reverse complement strand
TAATTTAATTATTTATAACATAATTTAATTATTTATAACCTAATTTATATATAATTAATATAATTATTTAATTTAAAAGAAATTTACATGACTTAAACTATGGAGTTGAACGCAAGAAGAGATGGCGTCGAAGACCTTTTTTTTTCCTAGGTCTACGTTCAACAACAAAAAATCAACAAAAAAACCATATTTTACGTGACTTAAACTATTAGAGTCCCCGTAGTGGGGAAATGGGGGTGGAAGACAGGAACGGACAAGTTCATACGTGCCGTGATGAGATTATTCTATTTTAGATAAAAGTTTTTATCTATATTTTAATAACTTTATTAATTCTTTAAATTTATAATGAACCGTTTATATAATTAAAAAGAACATTTTACTGCAACATATATATATATATATATATATAATTTAAACATAGAGGAGGCTAATGTTAGATGAAAACGGAAGAGAGATTAAAAAATAATTTTGCCACTATTTATGCCAATATTCAATTTTTATTTGTTATTTACATTTTTGCTTCATATACAATGTTATCTAAGCCGTAAGCTAATAGTTCACAATCTATGAGCGAACTTCTATCGGACACCTCACTCAGTACTTTTCTCACCTGACATTTATCCGTGATACGATTTTGTCGCAAGATTGTTACAAAATTTTTATACTTATTGTTAGTATTAACATGCTGTATATCTTGACATAAATTGAAATATACATGTTCAACACATTGTTCGATTTCAAACAAAAATAATACAGTTGCTGGTATCATGTATAAGGATGTATCGCGCAGCGTAACTTTTACAATATTTGCGTCACGCATTTTAACAAGTTCTATAATTAGATGATCTTGAATACACAGCGATGAACCGACAGTCGACTGCATGAGTTGTTCGATATCCATGCGTCTTTCGATGATCGTTGTCCACGTTGTCCACGGAAGCACGATCTGATTTCCCTGATTGTCGCCAAGAATCAATTCCACAAAGGATGTAGATCCCACACTGATTCCGATATCCAAATACTTGTAAGCCGTGACTGTCAGGGCAAAACGTCTGCCCAAAATACGAGGCGTATAACGAGGTTCCGATTTCTTAAAATTGTGGAAAAATAAAGTAGATAAATTAATAAAATTATAAAAAATAAATTTAAAAAAATAAATTTTAAAAAATTTATCCAAAGTAATACTTACGTTTTGCGCTCGTCCGATGAAACTTCACGAGGTTTAGGCGTATAACGAGGTTCCGATTTTTCACGAGGATACGGTACGTAATAATTCATACTTGTGTTGCTTCCCTCAAAGCCGCGAAGTCCCTTATCGGGAATATCACGAGTGAACATCCACTTTTCAGAATTATTTACGTCTTCACTGCGACCAGCCATTGTTCTTATTACTCCGTAAGAGGTATACTGTTTTCACTGTTGAAGTTGTCGCTTCGAACGATAAGACTCGATTGATTTTGACTTAGTAACACTAGTTAAAACGTTAACTCCGTTTGCAACGTTTTAGAAAAATTGGACGGCGCGCGCAGATAAAAAATTATAAGGAAAGGGAATTCTCCTTTCTTCAACATTTTCAAGCACCAATGTCAGCGCGCTGCTTACATAGAAGTTATAAAAAATCATACCAATGACTATGAAGTGGAAAATGAACCAATTATACACGACAACACCCTACCTTAAAAATTATGATGTGGTGGGGGAAATTAGGAGAGGGAAACCACTAACAACTAATGGGAATGAGGAAAAGAAAATAAAGCATTGTAAAATTATATATAATTTATTTTTTTTTTAAATCCCAATTATTTTGGCGTCACGACCACCAGTTAAATAATTTTTATACATTTTGTAATGCGCAATTCTTAACATGTTTTCCACTTCGCGTAGTGTTAGTAACATCTAGATTATTTAAAGATTTGACATCTTCGTAATCCGCATCCAAAGTCTCGATGATCAGCTTTTCTGTCGCATAATTCTCAAGTAGATTCACCAGCCATTCCTGTTTCTGGCATCCCTTGACGTACACGAGATTCGGTATCTCGTCATCCTCTTCTGTACCAAGCACGGCTGATGTAATTAGGCGTTTTACCATACCGTATGACACGTTTCCCTCATCCCATGGCAATCCATGGTGATTTGCAATCAGCCAGGAAGCACATGACTTGTCAGATTTTGTGAGAAGACTCCATGGCATGAGGCACGTAAAGATGTAATGCTCCAGAACGGTCCCGTTTCTCAGCACCGCTGCCTCCTTTACGACAAATTTCATCTCGACGATGATTCCTTGCAGATCGACAAACGTTGGCACGATCATGATGCAACGAAGGAATGATTCGTACTGTACCATATCGCGCTACATATGTCGCTCTTATATCGGATTATTTGTCAACATGGCGATTTACATGAGTTTGCGCACTACATTAGACAGAGGGCAGTATTCAATTACGCGATCATGCAAGATGAGACAATAGGCGGTAGTATTTGCAGGTACATTTTCTTTACAGTCAAATTCTATTCGTATATCTACGGTGGCGCTCTTGACAGACTCGTTTTGTCGCGAGCAATCGATGACAACAAAAGGTCCTTCCATCAGGAATGTATACAAGCTGCAAAGCGTATCACTGGAATCGCATCTGTAATAAGTTTTACGAAAACGCGCGTACATATCAAAAAGAAGGCCGTATCGATTTTTAGTAAAATCTAGGTTCAAGTCATCGTACGGATAAAATTCGGAGTTTAAATAAAGTTTGACATTGGTCAAATTACAGTCATCGAATACGCTAACATTTTGAGACATGATGTTCTTGCGGCCGGTCTGCAGCGCAAAAATAACGTATCGCGGCTTTTCTAACTAAGTCGCAGTCTTGACAGCCCACGAATGCTTGGTCGTGCTCTGCAAGAGGGGATACTCGTACAGATCCCACAAACGAAAACTGACACTAAGATATCGCCCGCTCCCCAAGGCCCGTAACAAGGATAGTTTATTAACCTCGTTTAACGTAACGTGAGGCATTCGCCACTGTACTTTAAACAGTTCGATTTCCGGCTCCGTCGCCGGATCTCCTACAATGCAATTGTTGTCGCTACGCGCACGTATCAAAATTAATTCGTGACGAGCATTAACAACGACGCGTTTGTAATCCTCGCAAAAACCCAGCAACAACTTGACGCAAAAGTTGAAGTACGCAAAAGTTGAAGTATTCTTCCGGTATGCTCGATGTAACGTCCCAGCCAGCATTCCGCATGAGTTGAGAATTATTATACGATAGCGATACGTAGTTTTTGATGGTACTGGTTATTCCAACGTTTTTGTTGCGATCAATCTCCACACCGTTGAGCTTGTATCGAATCTCATCGAACATGAATGCTGCACAATTATTTACAAGCGTTGCCTGAGACTCGTCATTCCTTCTCTTTATTACCAATCGTCCTTCGACGTAGAGAAAGCTTTCACACGGCAACGTGTATAAAT
>NW_020210367.1:0-1428 GCF_003070985.1 Temnothorax curvispinosus | reverse complement strand
GGTTGAACAAAGGGGGTGGTGGTGAGAGAAGAGGGACAATAGCGGAGAAAGAGAGGTGGGTGGAAAAGACGGATTAGTCGGAAGAGGCAATAAAGGAGTTTTGAAGAAGGACGGAGGAGGTAGAAATAGGTAGGGGGCAATAGATAAAGAGGTCGAAAAGTTGACAAAAAAAATTAAGATATGGAAGTAAGGGTGAGAAGAGTAAAAAGAAGGGCAGAAGAAAAAGGAGTATGGTGGGATGGGGACTGTAGGAAGAAGAGGGAGGAGATAGAAAAATTATTGAGAGACTGGAAAAGAGGAAGAAAACACAAAGAAGATCATAAGAGAAGAAAGGAGTATAAGAAAATGTGTGAGGAAAAAGGAAGAAAAAAGAGAAATCTGCTGAAAGAGGCAAAAGAGGCGAGAACAGAGAAGCAGGTGTGGGAAGTAATAAACAAGGAAAAGAGAAGAAGGGTAGAAATTAATAAGGAGATAACATTAGAGGAGTGGGATAAATATTTTAGGGAGATTTTAGAAGGAACGGAATACAAGCAAAGGCTAGGAGAAGGAGAGGAGAGAGAGCAGGGGTCGGAGGGGAAAGTGGAGAAAGAAAAAGAGATAGGATGGGAGGAAGTAGAGAGAGTGCTGAAAGGGCTAAAAAAAGGTAAAGCGGCGGAAGAGGACGAGATAGGAAATAAAGTGTGGAGTTATGGGGGAAGTGGTTTAAGAAAGGCGTTATGGGAGAGTATGGAAAGGAGAGGGTTTTCCAGAGGCGTGGAAGGACGGAGTAGTCGTTTCGATAGCAAAAAAGAGGGGCAAAAGAGGTGAGTGAGCATAGAGGGACGCGTCGATATTAGCAAATAGGTTGAGGGAAGAGATGGTGGAGAAGGGGATGATCCCAGAAAGCTAAGCAGGGTTTAGGAAGAGGAGAGGAGTGGTGGACAACATTTACACACTGAATTATGCGATAGGGAAGCGATTAAAGAGGAAAAAGAAGGTAGTGGTTGCTTTTGTAGATCCAAGGGCAGCATTTGATTCAGTGGATAGGAGAGTTTTGGGAAGATGTCTGAAAGAACTAGGGGTGAGTGAGAGATTGGGAAAAAGAATCATGGAAATATACGAGAAAACAAGGAGTGTACTGAGGGTGAAGAAAAGATACGGATGGAAATTTTGGACAGCGAGAGGGGTAAACGGAAAAATTGACAGAGCCGATCAGGATTTAAACTTGAAACCTTTCGTTTTCTACCTTCGTAGTCTGTTACTGTGTGTTGCTTCACAATTGCTTTACCCCACATAGCAAAATGTTGGCAGTATGCCGACAGCATGCCAGTAAATTTATCTCATAATTTTGCAGCAAGATCTTCTTGTGCTGTGTTTTTTATTCTATCCTATTTGATTTTTGCTACCTTATAATTTGTTTTATCAATAAGTATGCCAGTTTACGTTGCA
>NW_020210366.1:0-6864 GCF_003070985.1 Temnothorax curvispinosus | reverse complement strand
ACTTGAAACTCGACTCGATAATAAGATCATACATTTTGACTACTACACTCAATGAATGTCGAAAAATATATAAACAACACAAATTCTTACCTGCTCTGCCATTGTAACAATGTGACATTCAGGAAAATAATAACATTTGGAGAACAAATGGGAACACATCGCTCTGTCCTTGTCTAGAACGCGCATTTCAAACTGCGTTTTCGAATGGACTCGCGCAGCGAGTTAAAACCTCGGCAGCCTCACCTCCACAGGGGCGAAGGTGCGGCAGCCGGGTATTATTTTGAAGGAAATTTTACGAGCTTTCCAACGATATGTCATTCGTCCATAAAAGTGATAGGTGTAGGTTAGTTAATCAATATTGTCACATTGGACATCGGCAGCCACCCTTAAAACAGGGGATGAGGGGTGGCAGCCGGGTATTAGAAGGTCCATTTTATTGCCCCCTATCTATTGAAACAGAAAATTTTCATAAAAGCAATGAGTGAAGTACCTCGCACAATTTCATTTGTTAACAATTTGTTATAAGATATAAAGCAGGGGGTACGACTTTGGCTGACAAGCGATTAGTATTGTGCGGTACATTACCCACTGTTTCGAGTAAAAATCTGTCATAAAAGCGATTGACCCAAATTTTTGCGGTGGGCTCCCGGACTAGTCACGAGCATGTGGTGGCTTTCGCGAGTAGAGCCCTATCCGACGCGGAGAAAAAATACTCGACAACCGAGCAGGAATGCCTAGCGGTCGTGTGGGCAATTAAAAAATTCCGACCTTACCTCGAGGGCTATCGCTTCACGGTTATTACGGACCATAGCAGTCTACGCTGGCTCCATAACCTAAAGAATCCTACCGGACGTCTAGCCAGATGGGCCCTCGAACTTCTCGAGTACGACTACAGTATCGAACATAGGAAAGGTGCGATGCACCACGTGCCGGATGCGCTTTCGCGAGTATATGAGCAGGATGTCGAGGTGTGCGCTGTCGCCGCGGTTGACGATGACTGGTATGTTAGACGATTTCGCGAAGTTCTCGAGAAACCGCGTCGATTCCCGGGATGGAAAGTAAAGGAAGACCAGTTATACTTTCGCCAACCTCACCCCGTAATAAACGAAACCGTAGAGGACCTTAATCGATGGAAATTAGTCGTGCCGAAGGACTCGCGGGGGGATATTATTCGGGAAAACCACGATCCGCCTCAGGCCGGACACTTGGGCGTCGAGAAAACGTATCGCCGTGTCGCGACAAGATATTACTGGCCGCGGATGTATCGAGAGATCGCCCAGTACGTGCGCCGGTGTGACACTTGTCAGCGAACTAAAGTAGAGCAAGATGTTCCCGCGGGGTTAATGGGTCAACGCGTAATAGAGGCTCCGTGGACGGTCGTTGCCGCGGATATAATGGGGCCACTCCCGCCCAGTAAATCGGGGCACGCATACCTTCTCGTGGTGCAGGATCTTTTCACGAAGTGGATCGAGTGTTGCCCGTTACGTAAGGCTACCGGCAAGAAAATCAGAGAGGCTATCGAAAACCTCGTTATTTTTTGTTGGGGAGCCCCGCGCGTCTTGTTAACTGACAACGGCACCGAGTTTTTGAATCGAGAATTGCACGCGTTAGCGGAACAGTACGGCATTCAGCACACGACGGTACCGCGGTATCACCCACAAGCGAATCCTGTCGAACGAGTCAATCGCGTATTGAAAACGATAATTACCGCTTACTTGGAACGGGACCACCGCGAATGGGACCAACATATTAACGAGTTTCGTTTCGCGTACAATTCCGCGCACCATACTTCGCTGCAGGCGACACCCGCTTTTCTAAATTTCGGGAGGGAACCTCAGCCTGTTAATCTATCTCGCGGACGGGAAGACGAAGCTGTCGCGGTGGAGAACTCCGATCCTGCTCTTTGGAGGGAAAAAATGGGGAAGATCCAACAGTTACGGACATGGATTGTCGAAAATTTAAAGACGGCTCGAATGAAACAAGCCCGATATTATAATTTGCGTAGGCAAGATCGCCAGTTCGTGGTAGGCGACCGCGTATTGAAACGACAGCACGTCTTATCGTCCGCCGCTCAGCACGTTTCCGCGAAATTGTCTACCAAATTTCATGGCCCCTTTTCCGTACAAAAAATTCTGTCGCCGGTTGTATACGAGCTTGCCGATTCATTAGGCAACACGATCGGAAAAATTCATATCAAGGATCTAAAACCTTATTATGAATAGTATTCGCGTTCTTCTTTTGTTATTATTTTGAGGCTCACGTTTTCAAGTGTCTTTCCGTAGGCTACCGCACGGGCTCTGAGGTAAGGAGAGACTCATGAAGAAAGTTAGTTTTCCCCCTATGATGGATCCCCGCGACCCGTTGGTAATTAAGTGGACCGACCGGCTACTCGATGTAGACCGGAAATACCCTGGATTTATGATGGCGCTCGGCGACCGCATATGCCGGCACAGCCGTCTACACAGGGGAGGCGCCGGGGAGCGAAGCCACTCCGAGGCGGCTACCCAGACCGTCATCGGGACCACGGAGGTAGACACCCAGGCCGCGCCCGAGACCATGGAGGTCGAGACCCAGACCAAGCGCGGGCGGATCATTCAGACCTCCGACTCGGAAGAAGGATCCTCCAGTGGCGAGATGCTCTGGTGGATAAAACAGTCCCCCGAGTGGAAGGGGGTCCGATCCACGTCGCCCCCAGACCGCCCAGCGATGGAGGCTATCGACTGGCCGTCTATTCCGAAGGACCCGAGCCCGGATACCACGTCAACGGACAGGACCGAGGAGGACCGGCCAAGGGCGTGGGAGGCTTGCTGGAATTGCGAATCTCCCTCCCACTTCGCTTACGAATGCCCCTTGCCGAGGAAGCCAGAATATTGCTTTCGGTGCGGCAAGAAGGGCTACACTGTGCGCACCTGCCCTGAGTGCGGCGCAGCCTGGAGGCGGGAAGGCCCCTACAAAGGGGGCAAAGGCCACGACCTGGGCCACGAGGCTCCGAGGAAGCGCGGACCCCCTCCCGGAACACCGCGCTACTAAACTGAGCCCCAAAACTCGTAATACCGCGACATGTATTTTCTCCGTGTTCTTTTTTTTCCTTTCTTTTTTTCTTGTTTCCTTTTTTTTTTTTTTGGATCGGCACCAAGATACAACAAATTTTTTTTTCTTTTTTTCGTTGCGTTGGGATAAAATAACCTTCCTTTTGCGATACCTGGTGCCGTAGTCGTCTCCTTGTGTGTGAATAAATTGCTGTAAACAAGCCTTAAGCGAAGTTCTTAACCCACCCAAAAACCTCCGCCCTTCGTCAATTTCCGGATCGCAGGAAACCCGCCGTGAACGGCCGTCGCGTCAGAGATACCGCGCCGGTCCGATCGTACGTAATAGGGCCACGATGGGACATATTCGCGCTCTCGTTCTGCGGTCGACACGTCATTTCGCGTCAGGTTGGTTTTGGAATGCTCGCCGAGGGCGGCGTAGCGAAACTTAGGGCCGCTAGTCGAAACGACCCGGCAAGTTATGGCCGAGTACTGCCGGCGTACTCGACCAAAAGAGGGGGGTAACTCCTCCGCTTTGGCATTGATGTTAGGTTTGGTTTTGGATAGACGATCGACAACAGCGGGAGGCATTTCGCCGTCGTAGACTGTCGTACAGGAGTCCGAATGCGCCGCGTGGACAGGTCAGAAACGGGGAAACGGGGAGATAATGAATTGCGTTCCCGGATTGCGATCCCCGAGGTTCTACAGTGCGTGAGGGTGGGCCGAAAAGTTATTAGGATAGAATTAGCCATTAAATTCTTTTTTTCCAGTGACAGTTTTTTTGCTTTGTTATGTTGTGATGTCCTACTTGTGTTCGTTCCGTTGTCCTGAGGCCCAAAGCTGGAGATCTCGATCGCGTGGCGTTTCTATGGTCACCCCCGGGGGGCGAGTGGCTGAACGGGGCAACCGCACCCGGTATGCTTCTTCTTGGGGTGGGGGGTTGTGACGTTGCGGCTCGCCGCACCGTCGCGGCGCCCCGCCGCCGTCACAAGGCGCGGAATTTCGCGCACAGGGACGGACCGGGGAGGCAACGACGAGATCTCCAGGGGTCGTATTTAATCGCGTTTCCGCATTCTGATTACCTTCTTTTGTTTTTATGCAATGTAATACGCGCGGCACCTCACCCACATCACGGCAAACCTTCGAGGGAGTATTTGGCGAAGGAAATCAAGGACGATCGATAAGCAAGGAGGGGTGGCAAACACGGAAGCAGCAGAGATCGCGGGCTGGCAAGAGCAACGCGGCAGGCGGGCGGCACGTGCGGCAGCGACGGACGAGGCCGCCGATAGCGGGGCTCCAAGCGCTTGGGTAAACACCCGGCTTCAGCAAATAATCTCCACAAAACACCGACCCACGGGGTGGCTGGCCACCACCCCAGGGTCAAACCGGAGGCACACCGGCACGAGCGAAGTTCCGTCCGCCGCTAAGGACAAAAATTTGAGGAGTCGCACGCCGCCGAGGGACCGTTGCCCGCCCCCGAAGGATCTCGTATCAACAGCACTGCGCCGGGACACCGCGGGCTTGCAAGCTCGCGCCCGATTGGCTCGCGCGCCCCTCAGGAAGGGGTACCGCATTGATTCCGCCATCGAGCGGGTTTAGCGTTTCACTCTCTGGTCGTCCGTCGGCGAGATAATACGTTTTGCTAAGATACGCGATAGCCACCCCGAGTCGGGTATTTCGATCTTTATCTGGCGGATCGAGGATCGTTGGTGGAAGGTGACGGCGAGGAGCCCAGGAGGAGGCGTATCACCGGTGAGGTTGCCCGTAAATTGCGAGATGTAAAGCCACGACACCGCCCTCCGGTGCACGCTCTCGCTCGGGATAACGCATGTCAAGATCGAGTGTAATTTCGCGATCGATAACGAGAGCGAAGGGCCTCGGGATGGTATCGTGGCCGCGGAGGAACCGTGGTACAAGCGTTATGGCGAATCCCTGGAGGTCGCGATAGGCGTTAATGAGTTCGATATCGCGAGTATATTGCGTTGTCCTCGCGACCTTGGTGTACGGCCGCATACGGGCCGGTACTTCGTAAATTGCGTTACCGTTTCTTCGCGTCGGGAAATTCTGGTGTTCGAGCGTCGGTGTTAGCGTATCGATTTGTGTTCGAATCTCGTTATTACGGGTTGATCGCGTAAGGTTTGTTTTCGCGTTGAGAAACTTTGCGTCCGGTATTACTTGCGTTACGTCCTATGGCGTCCCTGCTCGCGATAACCTCGAATTTTGCGTTGGGATGTCGATGGCATTGTTAATCGCGGTCGAATGTCGTTCCTGACGATTGATTAATTATGTTAGACTTACTCGCGTTAAGAAATTACCGGCGTTCACACGTTTCGTGTGTTTAGATGTTACTTGCGGAGTTCTTCATGGCGTTCCGTGGTTATTAGCGATATCGCGACTCTAGTATTTCGCGTTGACCGGTATTCCGCATCATTGGAGAACCGCATTAATCCAGTATTTTCCGTTAGTTATCGTATTCTTTGCCTGGTTAAATGACTCGGCGCCTCCCCGTTGCGCCCGAGCAGAATCACTCGCGTCAGGTTAAGATATCATGGCGACAGAGTTTTCGTACGGTTCCTGTTCGACATCGTGGGGTCGCAATAGGGATCAGGACGGTAGCGGTGAGTCAGCGAGACAAGATTTGGTAACAAAAACAATATATTTTGTCTAAATTATGTACATTGTGTTTGCGTTGTCTTAGGCGGCGCCTTGTAGGCGCCTAATCAAAAAATATAGGTGCTAATGCACAATTTAAAAGTTAATCTGGCGGATGGCCTTCTTTGCAAGGGGCTCAGAGGGGACCGAATTATTATTGAGGTCGATTTTAGAGCCCGGGGTGCGCGGTGGCTTGTCCGTTGGTTGATCCGGTGGGTCCGCTGGCGATGAAGGAGCCAGGAAAGCTCTCCTGAGCACCGTCTGACACGCTGTGGTTCGCGTCTCCTTAACGCAGATCAGGTGGAGGGCCGGTGGCCAAGAGATGCGGCAATCCCGTTTCGGGAGCGTCACTCCGGTAGGCCTGGTGCGGCGCACCTCCGGGAGCTCCAAGGGAACGAGCTTCCACGGACGTATCGCCTGCCCCTGGTCTAACTCCCGTCTCGTTGCCTGCCGCTCCTGCGGCATCGGCTGGTTGGCCAGACGAGATTGCACAAGGGCCGGTGGCGCTTGGTGCCGCTCCTGCGACACCGGTTTAGCGGGCTCTGCCTCCTTCGTGTGCCGCTCCTGCGGTACCGGTGGGTAGAAGAGGCGCTTCCGTCGTCTCTGGCTCCGCGTCTTGGTTCGGCACCTCTTCCTTCTGGTCGTGGTCGGAGTGGGGCCACTCCGCGCCTCCGCTTCCACTGTGCCGGGCCCGGAAGGGGCGTCCGACTTGGAGGGGGCCACGGTCTCCACGATGGCTCCACAGGAGTGCAATGAGCGGAGGAGAAGTCTCTCGACGCTCGATAATTTCTGCGCGGAGGAGATGAAATCTCACTCGACGCGACAAAAGATATAAATTCGAGTCTCTCAACGCTCAAGGCTAGATCGCCGAGTATAGCGGTAGGATTCGATGCTGGTCTGTGCGCGGCTCGCCTTAATATTGCTATTCGAACGTACTTTAAACGCGAGTAATTGTACGTGAGCCGGCGACGCGCCGCGGCGAGCCGCGCAATCTGATAAGCGCGTGTTGGCCGGGCGCGCATTTGTCAGGCGCGCGCGGCACATGTTCGACTTCTCGAACAGTTCCGGACGTGGGTTTCACGCAACCCAAGCGTGACGTACCATTATTTCGCGACGTTTTGCGTTGAACCTCACTCTTATTAGTGATATTAAGTGTAGTATTCTTGCGTATTATAACTTTCGACTC
>NW_020210365.1:0-10817 GCF_003070985.1 Temnothorax curvispinosus | reverse complement strand
CCCCAGTAATGACCCCGATTTTAGCTTGTACTGGCCCAGAATCGTCAGCCAGTACTGGTAACTCCGGCACCAGTACCAAGCCAGCACTGAGCCTTTTTGAAATTTGCACATGGGTCCTATACAATGATTAAAATTCCATCTCTCTTCAAATTCATTAGCAATATCAATAACCACTCCTCTGTAGTTTTTAATGGTGAAAGCACTTCCTGACGGATAGAGTTCTATATAGCATCGCACGTTTCTCCTATAATGTGGCTTATTGTCGATACTCCAGCGAGATAATGATACGACATTGAATGCATTGAATCACCAGTTGATAAATATTTAAATATTAGATCAGATATGATTATTTTTGTAATGCATGGTGTAATGTAATTATAAATAAAAACAAACAAACCTCAATGTTATGGATAATCGTTCTGCAGGAGGTAATGGTTCTCTAATTACGGTTTGTTTTGTAATTGCAGGTGCTACCAAGTGGAACAATTCCTCAAATTGCGTTGTTGTCATGCGATAATAATTTTGGAAATTTTCTGGTGTTAATCTCGGCACCAATGCATAATAAAATCCATGTTGACGTCGTTTTTCGAATAATGGATCAATCCAAAATCTCTTTTTTTTTGTACTTTTTTTTTAAGGTTATGTTTTCACTAATGTATACAGCTGCAAGTAATTTATTTCGACGTCGTTTCTTCTCATTTTTATGATATATCATCGCAGCAACTTGACAAGTCCACTCGTGATATCTTTCTTGATACATTTTAATATTTTATACAAGAATTAATATAAGTCAAAAATTTATCGCTAGCTAGCTCATTTATACGAGCGACAGTCAAGATCAGCGACATATGATATCACGTGACTTGTTTGTCGCTGAATATGAGCGACGAGCGATACCATGAACACGTACCTTAACATAAGACCGCTAAACCAATGAGCATTCAACATAAAGTCGCCATATTGATTTACATAAGATGCTCATTAGTCCAGCGGCCTTATGCTATGTTTATGCAGCCTATGCAAATTAGTGTGCGATGGCCTTAAGCGTAAAAAAATTGATTGGTCCATATACATGTGCATAAAAAAATAGACCAATCAATTTTCTTATGCTTACGCATTATGCGTTATGTAAAAGTCTGTTTCCCGCTTTAAGCGAGAAGCACACACTTCTGCACAACGCATAATGCGTAAGCATAAGAGAACTGATTGGTCTATTTCCTTATGCATATGTGTATGGACCAATCAATTTTCTTATGCTTACGCATTATGCCTTGTGCAGAAGTGTGTGCTCCCCGCTTTACTTAGCTGCTCATCCACGGTTTATGTGTATTATACACAATTTCTTTTCTTATATGATCGGTAACATTATCGACGATACGCGAAATGGAATTATCATGATTTATTTGGTTTATGGTGGTATTGTACAAATAGCAGTAAGAAATTTGACGGCATCTCGTTTAATCGAAGAAAAGTATTCTTCTAAACTTTTCCGTATTGCATTAGTGTTCAAATTTTCCATATTACTTTCATATCGCTGTCTAATTTACTTAAATCATCTTGTTTCTTAATATTAAGCAATTTTCTTCTAATAATACTTAAATGCAATAAGCATTGTAATACTGCATTTGCACAGTGCGAATCTTCATCTCTATTTTTAAAAACACGTATCTCCCAAGCAGTATTTTGTTGAACTTCTTGATGTGACTCTTGAACGGAAGCAATTGTTTTCGACAATGTCCACGGAATATCTTTTATTTTTCGAAAACGTTGTTTCGAAATAGTAATTGTGGTGTATTCACGGTGCTCCTACATTGTTAGCTTGGCCTTGTAATCATGTGATTCGGGAATGATTTCCCCAAATGCCGCGATATTGCCAGAGTGAGAACACGAGGGCAGAGTCAGTTGACGGCCGACGCTCCCGTGTAACGTGCGGGGACGGTACGCATTGTAAGCAGAGCTGGATTGCTTAATAATAAATCATCATATAGTTTATCATATAGTTTTGTTATACGACCCCGACCACCTCGCAGGACATAACAATTTTGGCGACGAGGTAACTCGAACTTAGTAATCAGGAGTGCAACAAAGAGAGTGGAAAAAGCGCGTTTAATTCGCTGTGCTCGAGACCCACTGCATACGGTAATTGCACGACAGTCACGAACAAGCTTGTAGTAGGTAAAGTGCCATAAGTAACGTGAAACAGAATTACAGTTGCTGAAAACGGACGCGTAAAGTATTCGGTGAACGCGTGTACACGAACAATATGTAATGCATATTTGATGAATAAGGAAATTTCTAGAATATTTCGTTGCTCGAATGTCGTCGAAAGCCAGTAGCGAAGAAGAGATAACGATAACGATTTATAATATTGACTACACAAGGACATCGTGGATTCAAACTCTGACAAACGCACAGTTAGCTAAATTATTGTCGGACTTGAACACCGAATTCGACAGTAACAGCAGTATAGAACAACTACGATAACTCCTGAAATCGCACGTACTCAACAAGCAGCGTAAACAAGAAACGGAACGCAACAAACAGAGTCCTCAAGATAACTCACACGATGTCAGAACACAATGCGTCAAAGTTAGAATTCGTACTAGGAAAAGATGACTGGGAAACATATACAGAACGATTTGAACTATATTTCTTGGTAAACGATGTAAAGGCTGAAAAGCAAGCAGCAGTTTTGTTAACGAAAATAAATCTGGAAACGTATAACTTGGCAAGAGACTTATGTGCACCAGATAAACCAAGCACAAAAACGTATGCGCAACTAGTCGCGCTTATCAAAGGTCATTTAAACCCCAAACCTTCGGAGGCAAGGGAAAGGTGTAGATTCCATCAGGCACAGCAAGCGTCGACGGAATCGGTTGCAGATTTTGTTGCAAGATTAAAGCGACTTTCATTATATTGCAACTTCCCGGATGCAAACAATGCGGTACGAGATCAAATTGTGTGTGGCCTCAAGGATCATGCGACGAAAAAAGCTCTGTTTCGAGAAGAAAACTTGACCTATGATACGGCATATAAAATTGCGACACAAATGGAAACGGCAGAAAAGGACGCGACGACGACCGATAAATTGAATGTGGCAGCGATGCCAAGCACGAGTTCGGTACAATGGACTCAGCAGTCACAACAACGTCCTAAGAAGGGTATACAAGGTTTCCCACGAGGTAATAAGCAGCACGCTAGAGGCTCATCGAGGAAAAAATTTACGGACGACAGCCCGAACACTCAAAACTCGAATCAGCGAACAATCACTTGTTATTGTTGCGGAAAAGACAATTACATGGCCAGAGATTGTTTTCAGCGATATCAGACATGCAGTGCCTGCCACAGGAAAGGACATCTTACAGTAATGTGCAGAACAAAGAAATCTGAGGTTCAACATCTTCAAGCAGCGTTGTTCGAGATTCAGTTACCGCTGCGCCGTCCGATCAGATGGCAGCATCGATCGGGTAACGACGCTCGATCACCGCGGCAGCTTGCGCCCGCACGGGCGCGCTCATCGCCAACGTCTTCCTCGCGATCGAATTCAATTGTGCTAATGGCCGCGCGGTGACAAGTCGTATTACGTGTGCTCTGTACGTTTCGACAAGTGACTTCGGTTAATCGTGCACATCGCAGTGCCCACGCTGCTTAGACTTCTCATTTAAACTGTGAAAGAGACCGCTCATCAACTCTGGTGCCTCAACACGACGACTCAAGCTCACACGTTCGCGAGTGCCGACCGCCACGTGTCTCACCGGCTCACGGGCGACTCACCACACAAGGAGGGCAATTCATATAATTGTCGCTCGACTTCAACGATCATACACAGACGTCTCATTTATACACCGCTCATCGATTCTCAGGTCAGATTGTAACAATTTCGATATATTAAAGACGGCTCAGACTGTGGTCTGAGTTACACAAAAAATAAAGTGCATATTTAGTTAACACCTTCCACGCGCGTCCTTCTCATCCCGCTTCCATCGCCGGGATTAATCAGCGATTTCGCGAACAAGCGTCAACCCAGGAAATTGAGAGGGAAGAAGAATCTTCAGAAGATTTTTTCTGACAAGAAGAAGATGACATCGGTAATAATCGGATAAGAGTCGGTAATGTAAACATTATAAATGATCGTAAGACTGCGGAACCGATATACATAAATGTTATTGTAAACGGAATTGAGGTAAGAATGAAAATAGATACGGGAACTTATGTAACGATAATTTCGGAAGAAACAAAAAAGAGATATTTCCCTAGTATACGAATTGAAACGTTGAATATGCCCCTAAAAGCATACGGTAAAGTCCCACTTGAACATGTAGGTATTACGACGGGATTAGAGATTCAGTTAGGCAAGCGAAGGGCAACGTTAAAAATGATAATAATGAAAGGATCGGGACCAACATTAATTGGGAGGCAATGGTTACAGGCATTAGCACTGTGGCCATTACTTTTAAATAAATTAAGCGATACGTTGAGTTGCCATAAAATAGATTTGAGTAACGTGTGACGACGATGACGATGTCCTCACGGTCTCGCCGGCCGTGGAGGAGCGCGCCGTCGCTTTCCCCACTAGAGATCTCTTTATAATTCGCGATATTCCTCTCCGAAACCCAGATGGTAGCTCGACTGAGTATTTTTATGATGTAATGTTGGGCGCCAGGTGCGATTCCTCGCACCACGATACACGAGATCGCAGTATTCTCAGGCGTGGGTTTCTTTGATTAATCGCGGTTGAAATAGGAGAGGGAGCGTAACGCAATCAACACACTCGAGTAACAAGGAACATAAAATTATATTTTATTTTAATGCATATAACAAGTAGAAGGTAAGCGTGTTCCACGGCGAACAAGCAGAATTCGAGTACGCACCACGTGTCACCCCACGAGCGCGATACTCATTCCGTCGCTGAACTGCACGGCAATCCCGATCGAATTCGTACAAGACTATTCCCCGACATAAATTGCAGCGGATTCTACCCGGACGGTCAAACGCAAAATACTCGAAACGTCTACGTCTAAATGAGCGCAATTTCCTTACGATCTACCGCGACGACGCTGGGGATCTTCACTCCCCCCCGAGACGCACGAATGGCCTCACCCGTAAACGCGACACAACAGTGGGCCATTAATCCCGATGAAACGCACGGATATTCAATTACAAATGGCACGAATTTAACCGGCAACGATCACTACGGACTCTCACACACGCGAGAGCCACTTCCCGAAACTACGGCACGATTAAGCCAACGACGATTACGAAATTACACGCGACGAAGTTACACGCAACGAAATTACCGCAACGAAATGACACGAAACGAAACCCCAAGCGCGCTGACTGTCGGCGGCCGTCCGTTCCCATCCCCGAGACGGGCACTCGCGATCACTTTTTTGCCCGGACCCTCCCGCGGTATGGCATTCGGTATGATTCAGTTACGGCTGATTTCATTTATTCTCGCGGCACAACGCAACTCCCGGAAGGGCCTTGGTATTACCGCGATCTTACTTTGGGGAGGCTGAGCAGTGGCCTTACAAATTCTCCTTGTTCCGGCAGCTCGTCGTTCGGCTCGCAGGGCTGGATGTTACCGGGATGGCGGCTCGCACGACAGTGGCGTTCCTTCGGCCCGGGCGAGACTACGCTGAGCCCCCGTGCGCGCGCGCGCCGGTGTCCCTAGCCCTATCAGGTGCTGCGCCCTGGCACGCTACCGATCCTCCTAGGCGACCGTCGCGCCTTACTAGGGCGCCCCTTGTCACTGCTCTCATCCGCCGGCGGTAGATTTAAAACCCGCCTACGTGAGACCGGCTGTCCAGGCCGCGACTCATCGTCCGATTTCTCGACGGCCAGGCTGGCCGGGCCCTGGCTCGTCGACCGGTGGCAGTACACCGGTGGTGGCCCCGTTCCTTGACGGGAACCTTCGTCGGGGCGTCCCTCTCTTCGGGTCCTCCGTATTCGGGCTGCAGTGCTCTCGTGCCGCTGGTGGCGCCCTGACAGGCCAGCTAATTTTCCGGCTGTGGGCTCCAGCGTGACCCGCCTGTCGACCGTCCGCCCTCGGAAGCTTTCTGCTGTCCAGCCGTAAGTCCCTCGATGCGGCATAGGCTGTTACAACTCCGTGACCCTGGCCATCTGCTCCGCTCTCCCTCTACCTGAAACGCTCGCAACAGATCTTAATCCTAACCTAAATGTTCGCTCTCCGCCCGCCCCGGGCGGAGGCACCATCCTTGACGCCTCCCTCGGCCGAGCTCCCATCTGGGGTGAGGGACGTGACATTTGTCACGTCACAAACGTTATTAAAGAATTTCCAAGCAAGTTTCCAAAGTTTCCTTCCCTACGAGGAATCTCAACGAGGAATCCCTACGAGAAATCCCAACGAGGAATTAGTCTTAGCATGCAATGCATCGGCATACGGAATAGCAGCGATATTATCACACCGATATAAAGACAAAACTGAGAGACCGATAGCATTTGCATCAAAAGTAATTCCGGAACCAGAATTAAATAGAGCGATAATCGATAAGAAAGCTAGTGCGATAGTATTCGGTTTTAAAAAATTTTACAATTACATTTTCGGTAAACAGATAATTTTACGAACTGATCACAAACCTCTGACCACGGTCTTACACACAGGTCTGGAAACTCAGACCGATTTTGGTGGTGGGGGATGGTCGTTTTAGCAAGGAACAATTTATTTCACGGCGTTGTCACCATGCATCGCTGTCATCGCGAAGTGTAGATGGTAACCCATGGTAACGTGACAACAATCTTTTAATTGCGCTTAATTCAAGTGCATTTTTGAAAATGACATTTCATGACATTTTTTGATGACATTTTTTTGAGCTAAGTTGAAAGACTTTTTTCAGTTCTTGAGGACATGGACAGCGACATGGATTGAAAATAACATCTTTCTTCTGTAAATCTTTTTTTATATATTTTCTTTCTTTAAATAACTGTCACAGTAAAAAAGTTGGTATCGACCTTAATTGTGTGTACAACTGCATTGATATTTCTTGGAATGAGAATGTACAATAAATATTGTGAATATACTTGTAAATTAACTATGGATTTTCAAAACGGGTTATTATTTACTTCATTATTTACTTCCTAAAGACTCATAGCCTTCAACTTTTTAATTAATCTTACAAAACCGAGGCATACATAAGGTAAGAATCAGAATTAATAAAGGTCGACCGCGCTCATACCGCGTCATCTTTAAATAATGTAAATTAAGAATAAATTATTAATTTATTAATTTGCGCAAGTAGGTAAGCTATGGGAGTTCTAACCATTGAGCAATGAGGGGGGGTGAGGGGCGGGGGGAACCGCGGGGGGGGGCGCCGGGGGGCGAGGGGGTCCGCGTTTTTCGGCGCCGCGAGGCGAGGGGGTCCGCGTTTTCTGGCGCCGCGGGGTGAGGGGGTCCGCGTTTTCCGGCGCCGTGGAGCGACCGCGTTTTCGCCGCGCCGCGGGGCGAGGGGGTCCGCGTTTTCGCCGCGCCGCGGAGCGTTCGCGTTTTCGGGTGCCGCGGGGTGAGGGGACTCGCGTTCACGTTTCGCCGCGCCGCGGAGTCCGCGTGACGTCACACGGCACGCTCGCGTTATCTCCCCCTCGTAGATGTTTCTTTCCCGTCCCCCCATTCGTCTTCTCGTTCGCGCGGTCTCTTTCTCTCGCGCGTTCTCGTTCAGAAATTATGCAAAAATTATTAAATAAAGACAACTTAACAAAAGGGAACGGTAAATGAAAAGGAAAAACTTTTTAACCATATTATATGCATTTATTTATCATGTAGCGCATTATACACAATACTATCCAAAGCGTAGGTTAATAATTCGCAATCAATAATCAAATTTTTATCATAAACGTCACGCAAGATTGTAACTGCGTTACATTTATCAGTGATACAATTTTGACGTAAAATTGTTACAAACTGTTTGAATTTTTCACTTACGCCGTGAACATTTTGACATAGTTGAAAATACACATTCTCGACGCAATGTTCCAGTTCGAACAGGAAGAGTACAGTTGACGGTTTCATGTACAAGCTGGTGCCGCACGACGTCAATTTTACAATATCTGCGTCACGTATTTTAACAAGCTCCAGATCTCGAAACGTTAGCGATGATGGTGCCGATGACTGCACGATGCGCTGTATATCTGCACGTTTTTCGATGAATGTCACCTACGTTGCATGTAGCAGAATTATCCGATTGCCTCGGTTATCGCCAATAAGTATATCCACAGAGGACATAGGTCCCGCGTTGATTCCAACATTCAAAAATTTATACGCTGTTGATGTCAAGGCAAATCTTCTTCCCAAAATACGTGGCGTGTAGCGGGGTTTATCAAAACTGAAAAATACAATTATATGTTTATAAAAGTTTTTTTTTGCACAAGTATATATGAAAATTAGCGGTACTTACTCATTGTGCTGTTTCCCACACGTTTCGTCCTGAATCGGAACGTAGTAGTTCGCACCGTGAGTGTTCATCGTATCTGAAGGCTGTTTGCGACGTACTCGAACCGTATCGAACTCTCGACTGCGCTCTAGAATTCTCATAGACCATTTATACATACCCAAAACTGCAAATCTTGCAAAAATAGCGCCAATGTACGGCTGCTGCATGGTGACCTCCACCACAAATCACATATACGTTAAATGTGATATCTTTGTCAAGAACATTCGTGATGAGATCACCTCATCGGGCATCAAATATGATTTCTTTTCAAGAGCATACGTGTCTCGCGATGATTTCATCGAACACGTTCAAAACTGCAAATTTTGCAATTTCGCATAAGTTAATGGAGCGTTATTGTTTTCAAGAACATGTCGCGACATGTCTCGCGATGATTTCATCAAACACGTGCAAAACTGCAAATAGCGCCGATGTACGGCCGCTGCATTGATATAGATCAAATCACCAAAAGTCAATGGCGCGTTCTCGTGAACGTATACGTGTCTCGCAATGATTTCATCGAACACGTGCAAAACTGCAAATTTTGCAAATAGCGCCGATGTACTGCTGCTGAGATGAAATTACATATAATAAGCAAACGATGCATCATTAGTAGAATATAAAATGACGAATTTAGGGGATGCGCTCAATAGTCGAGAACTGGAAGTCGTGAGTGCAATAAATGGCGTTAGCAAGAGGATCGTGTAATAACATGGAGCAAGAGTTGTTGGAGCAATCCACCCTGTTAAATTCAAGGGAAGATTTTGCCGCGTGGGAGCAACGATGCGACGAGTTTATCGAATCGTTGGAAGAACAAAGCCGAATTAAACGGCCACGATTATCAATCGATCAGTCATCGATCGGTCTCAAACAGTCATTGGTCGCTTGTATCGCAAGACTCGAAAGTTTGAAAGACTCGGTACGTCAACGTTTCGTACATGTGGGTGCGGGATACAGTGCGAGTGAGACAGGACGCAGATGGCGCGAGATAGATACGGCTTTTAAAATTCGTATATTGACTGGTGCGGTGATAAATTCCAAACACATCGACCCTCATCAATTTCTCAAAGATGCGGGAGACATTGTACTCGATCGTGTGCGGAACGTCATGCAACGACATGACAATGTAAAAATTAACACAGTGTTTAATGGTGAATTTGTTGCGGGCGACAAACGCGCGAATAAAAGTATCGCAACGAGAAACTATGAACTCTTTCGTGAGTCCAATCTGCACGAGTGGTACAAGCAACACGTCATCGAGCCTACCTTAGCAAAGCTGGAGGAATTCCAGGAACGTGATAGCGGATGGGCGTTGTCGCGTATACTCAATTTAATGGTAAACGTGAACAAATACAATCCATTGCACGCGGGGTGTTTTGTGGAAATACCGCAAGAAATTAAAAAGAAGAAGGCGGTGATAAACGTGCGATCAATAGACAATGCATGTTTCGCATGGTCAGTGGTGGCTGCTCTACATCCAGCCGAGAGACACGCAGATCTGGAATCGTCGTATCCTCATTACACGTCGGTGCTAGATCTTACGGACATTGAGTTTCCAATGACGTTGGATCAAATTAAAAAATTTGAAAATCACAACAACATCTCCATCAACGTGTACAGCATCGAGAAAAAAAACAAGAAACTTGCTATCTTGCCAATACGGGTTACTGATCGAAAGATGGACAGACACGTAAATCTGCTGTACATGCATAACGACAACGTGGGACATTTTGCGTGGATCAAGAAACTATCCCGCCTCGTGAGCTCGCAAATCAACCGACACCATGGTCGGAAATACATTTGCGATCGGTAAGTACCTATAGTTTTTTTAATAATATATAGAATATTTTGTGTATAAAAAATTTATAATATTTGCGTTTATTTCTTTTGCAGATGTTTGCACTACTTCAGCTCCAACGAGAAATTGGCTGCCCACACCGTCGACTGTCAGGAGATGAATGACTGCGCGATCAAGTTACCGAGCGATAACGACAAGTGGTTGGCCTTTAAAAATCACAACAGGAAGGAACGAGTTCCGTTTGTCGTATACGCCGACCTGGAGTGTACCCTGGAGAAGATAGAAGCGGATCCGGAAACGTCCAGGTACACATATCAACATCATTGCGTGTTTAGCATAGGGTACTACGTGCGTTGCTCGTACGACGAGTCGTTATCTATGTATCGGTTTCGTCGCGATAAGGATTGCGTCGCGTGGTTCGCCGAGGAGCTAAGACGTTTAGCTCACAATGTAAAAACTATATTGTCCACTAATATACCCATGGCAGATTTTACGCGAGACGAGTGGGAAAAGTTTAACAGCGCAACGCACTGTCACGTGTGCGAAGAACCGTTCGAGCCAGACGACGTGCGAGT